>NW_013666841.1:169938-177639 GCF_000517525.1 Limulus polyphemus | reverse complement strand
ACTATACATAAAGTATGACACTTGCTGATGTATACTATACATAAAGTATGACACTTGCTGATGTATACTTTACATAAAGTATGACACTTGCTGATGTATGATATACATAAAGTATGACACTTGCTGATGTATACTATACATAAAGTATGGCACTTGCTGATGTATACTATACATAAAGTATGACACTTGCTGATGTATGATGTACATAAAGTATGACACTTGCTGATGTATACTATACATAAAGTATGACACTTGCTGATGTATACTATACATAAAGTATGACACTTGCTGATGTATAATATACATAAAGTATGACACTAACTAGTGTATGACACTTGCGTATGATAACATTCAGAAGTCATGATCATTTGTTAGGTATGAACATTAGCACTAGAACTTTTCATGGTTATTTGGCAAGTACGTAATGTTAAGATTCAGAAGTCATGATTATTTGGAAGATTCCTGCTGTTAGCATTCAGAAGTAATTGTTATTTGGATGCTTCGTATTATTAAAATTCAGAAGTCATGATTATTTGGAAGATTCCTGCTGTTAGCATTCAGAAGTAATTGTTATTTGGATGCTTCGTATTATTAAAATTCAGAAGTCATGCTTATTTGGAAGGTACATACTGTTAACATTCAGAAGTCATGGTTATTTGGAAGATACGTACTGTTACATTTGAGGGTGATTTGTATGTAGATCTGCTGTAAGAACTCCTGCTGAAGAGATAAACAGTTCAATAAGAGGAAGATGTTTTAATGATACACCACTTTCTCCACGTCGAGATGTTTCCAAAGTGAAATTGTGTACTGTCAATTTTAATTGTGAAATGTATATAGACTCATCTAGAATGTGTGCAAGATCTGTAAAATATTATATATTGTTTCTGGATTCTTCTGTTTGGATGGCTCAAGATGACTGACGATGAAACGTTCTCAGTGGATAACTAGTGAACTGGAACTGAGGATCACTATATTGTTCCTTACTCGTTCACACAGGAGGAAGTGTGTGTAATAATGGAATTTCAAGTTCACTTTGACCTGCACCTCTGACGACCAGATCTTAGTATTGTAATTCAGTATCGCACGTGTTAAGCATTAGTGACTGACAGTTCGCTAGCTTAGCCGTTCTAAGCCATAAGACTTGATGATACTCGTGTGGGAGCCAGCCTGGCATGGCCTGGTGGTGAGGTTGTTCGTCTCGCGGGTTAAACCATGCTCGCCCCTTCAGCTGCGGTGACGTTACGATGTAACAGTGAATCCCATTATTCGTTGGTAAAAGATCAGCCGAAGAATTGGCAGTAGGTATTGTTGACTATCTACCTTCCCTCTAGTTTATCACTGTTAAATTTGGGACGGCTAGCACAAATGGTCCTGCAGTAGCTTTGTGTGAAATTCAAAATAAACAAGCAAAACGTAACAAAACTTTTGGGAGCCAAGTTATAGCCACTCCTCCTACGGCTGCTACTAGTATTGGATTGTTTTCTCTTGTATGCTGCTACGCCCAAATTATTACAGTAATTTTTATACCTTATAAACATTGACAAAAATATTACACTGTTAGTTTCTATGACGCACTAATGACTTGAATCAACACATTTACTTCCGTTACTTGTTCGTTTATATTCTGACGATGTGTGGAAACTTCCGGAGCGAGAACAATATGCTAGCCACTCGTACATTGTTATTAATATGAATTTGTCTATCTTACCTTGATCTCTAAAGGTATAGAATTGTTGAATAGTATCATCTCCATCCAATACTTCTTCTGAATCTGAGATTCTGTTGTTCTGGTGATAAATTTCTAGCACTCTGTCCATCTCACTCTTGGAAATATTGACCTCCGAAACTTCAGGCGTTTCATCCATTCCGAGTTCTTGAAGAAGGCGATATTTCATATTTTCGATGTCTTCTTCTATCTCGTCATCGTATGGAGTTTCTCGAGATTGAAGATAATCGATTGTCACTGGTAACGGTTGTGTCCTCACAAACAAAGTGACGCCGTACAGTAAAAGCAAAGCTCGACTCGCGCATAAACATCCCTCCCGCATCGCTCGTGACCGCGTGACTCTTAGAACCGGCCCCTAATGGAAATTCTACCTGATTCTATACAGTACACATTTAGACAGTGATCTGGTTTATATATCTAGCAGGAAATAAGCTTAGCACGGATCGGACGAATGAGAAATGAAAAGGCAACTATTCTGGCGGGATTTCCCAGTTCAGCCCACGTGTTGTCGTCAAACTAAGCGCACGACGCTAACGAACGGCCAACTGACATTTCATCTATCATTAGACCCGCTTGATTTGCCCGCACATACTAAATCTGAATAAAATGTCAGTACTTCCTAATAAACACCACCTGTTTCTGCTAATCGTACTCTCCAGAAACACCACCTGTTTCTGCTAATCGTACTCTCATGAAACATCACTTGTTTCTGCTGATAAAGTGTACTCTCAAGAAACACCACCTGTTTCTGCTGATAAAGTGTACTCTCAAGAAACACTACCTGTTTCTGCTGATAAAGTGTACTCTCCATAAACACCACCTGTTTCTGCTAATCGTACTCTCATGAAACATCACTTGTTTCTGCTGATAAAGTGTACTCTCAAGAAACACTACCTGTTTCTGCTGATAAAGTGTACTCTCAAAAAACACTACCTGTTTCTGCTGATAAAGTGTACTCTCAAGAAACACTACCTGTTTCTGCTGATAAAGTGTACTCTTCAGAAACACCACCTGTTTTTGCTGATAAAGTGTACTCTCCAGAAACACAACCTATTTCTGTTGATAAAGTGTGCTCTGCAGAAACACCACCTATTTCTCTTCATAAAGTGTATTAACCATAAACACCACCTGTTTCTGCTAATCGTACTCTCAAGAAACATCACTTGTTTCTGCTGATAAAGTGTACTCTCAAGAAACACTATCTGTTTTTGCTGATAAAGTGTACTCTCAAGAAACACTACCTGTTTCTGCTGATAAAGTGTACTCTCCAGAAACACCACCTGTTTTTGCTGATAAAGTGTACTCTCCAGAAACACCACCTGTTTTTGCTGATAAAGTGTACTCTCCAGAAACACAACCTATTTCTGTTGATAAAGTGTGCTCTGCAGAAACACCACCTATTTCTCTTCATAAAGTGTATTAACCAGAAACACCACCTATTTCTCTTCATAAAGCGTATTAACCAGAAACTCCACCTATTTCTGATAATAAACTGCAGTCTTCAGAAACACCACCTGTTCTTGCTGATAAAATATATTTTTAAGAAAACGGCACCTGTTGATAAAGTGTAAATACAGTGGTTAAACACGCTGTAGTAAAACAGTTTTGAAGCATCCCGAAGTCGTTGTGGTCCATGTCGCCACGTCCAATCAGTCTCTATCTCACAACAGTGTATCTTGACAAGAGTCCCGCAACGTAGTTTCTATTGCAAAGAACTCTGTCAAAAGCTCTCACTTCCAAAGCACAACACTTCCCTCTGCCTGCTTTCAATAATCCACCTAATATAGCTGTAGCTGCTTTCAGACACACCCATTTAACAGTTGTATACCTCAACTGTGTCACATTTTCATATAAAGATCGTTCTTGTTTGTTTTGAATTTCGCGCAAAGCTACACGAGGGCTATCTCCGCTAGCCGTCCCTAATTTAGCAGTGTAAGACTAGAGGGAAGGCAGCAAGTCATCATCACCCATCGCCAACTCTTGGGCTACTCTTTTACCATCGAATAGTGGGATTGACCGTCACATTATAATGTTCCCTCGGCTGAAAGGGCGAGCATGTTTGGTGTGACGGGGATTCGAACCCTCAGATTGCGAGTCGAGTGCCCTAACCACCTGGGATCGTTCTTGATCATGTTTCCTACTGCTTCCTGGAACATTTAAATATACAAAATGCTTACCACGGCTAGGGTACAGTTTGTTGCAGGTCTTGCCGCAAGTTGATCCAAAGCCTTGAAAATTATGTCTCTAACCATTATAATCTGAGTGTATAGATATATTACTTCCTAAAGGGCTGTTACTTATCCTTCCCAAAAGTGGTCAGTTTTCTGTTGCGTAGTATTATCTATGAAACGCCAAATATTATTAAAATGTAGTTCTTACACATTTCGTTCCACCACAGCTGTATATAGGTTGTGGCTATCACGTGAATATCTGATTATTGCATTCAAATCGTACTCAACCTTCTGTATTTACTGTAAAATAGCACTTTTGTTCGACTTTCCGGAAACAACCAATGAAAATAGCACGTGCTCCTGCGCATAGTGTTGGCACACCCTTGAAAACCCCCATTTCTGCGTATTACATGTTGGTCGTTGTTTGGAAAGAGTTGATAAGGTTTTCGTATTTCTTGAAAAACGTATTTCATAAATTACCCCCCTGGAGACAA
This sequence comes from Limulus polyphemus, assembly GCF_000517525.1. Taxonomy (NCBI): domain Eukaryota; kingdom Metazoa; phylum Arthropoda; class Merostomata; order Xiphosura; family Limulidae; genus Limulus; species Limulus polyphemus. The sequence goes on along the minus strand of NW_013666841.1, from coordinate 173,245 downwards.
GCTTCTGTAGGTATAGAGTGAAAATGTTTCTTTTTTCTCTAAATATTTATTAATTAAAGTAATTATTTCACTCGTTCACTTTCAAGAAATCACTGGAAACCAACGACTGACAGACAGGTTCGATTCCTGTGATGGGTATAGCGCATGTAGTTCATTATACAGCTTTGAGCTTAACAACCAAAAAATTTATCTCTTTCTCAATTTACAGAGTTTTGTGGTGATTGACACTGACACCTGGTGTTTTCTGGACATCATTCGATCTTTCGCTTCACAGAAAAGCTTCAGTTAGTAACCAGACAATTCCTAACTTTTTATATTAAATACGTGAAGTAAATTTGCTAAAATCACCAGAAGGACTCTCTTAACAAATGAACGAGTGATTGAGTTTTTATTGTGGTTTTACACCATTTAAAATTAATTATTTATAGTCACACATTCTTTTATATTATAACAGTTTTCTAAGGTTCAGTTATCATTCCTTTTGGAATGTACAAGTTTATCCAGTTGACATACGTTTGAACAGAATTATTTAGTCATCATTTTTGTAATCATCGGGTTAAATGAGGTACGAATCCTTCTGTATTAGCTAATACTATTCTGACAAAACTTAATGTAATTTCAGCGATACATTACTTGTTAATATTATTCTGATAAAACTTAATATAGTTTCAGTGATACGTCACTCATTCTTGGAAGTCTCTGACGTGTACCCCCCCCCCCCCGAGTTTCGATACCCGTCGTGGGCAGAGTACAGATAGCCCATTGTGTAGCTTTGTGCTTAACTACAAACATACAAATAAAATCGAACGTCTAATATTATTAGTTAATAATATTCTGATAAAACTTAATATAGTTTCAGTGATACATCACTCATTATAGAACGTGTAACATCAACTAATGTAACTCTGATAAAATCTAATATAGTTTCAGTGATACGTCACTCATTATAGAACGTGTAACATCAACTAATGTAACTCTGATAAAACTTAATATAGTTTCAGTGATACGTCACTCATTATAGAACGTGTAACATCAACTAATGTAACTCTGATAAAACTTAATATTATCTCAGCCACGCATCACTCATTCCTGAAATCTCTGACATGAAATCTTATATATATATATATATTGTGAACCGTAGTGTCTGTCTGAGCGTTTGTCCGTATCCCGTTTCAAAAGCAGCGCATGAAGGCAAAGCTCAACATTCACTTTTGAAATGACGGGAGAACAGGCATTAATAATGTCGATGCCAAATTTTATTTTGCTAGTAGAATATTCTACACTAAATTGTTGGAAATTAATCACACTATCAATAACATTTCAAAATGTGACGTAACTTACAGACTAAAAATGTAGATTTACCTATGTTATTGTTGAGTGACTCTTAGTATGACTGAAATGTTCACTTATACCACTAACCGCTAAAAGTAATTGTTATGTATAAGTATGGTATAAATGTAGATTTACCTATGTTATTGTTGAGTGGTTCTTAGCATGACTGAAATGTTCAACAATTACTTTTAGCGGTTAGTGGTATAAGTATGTATAAGTATGTATAAGTATGGTATAAATGTAGATTTACCTATGTTATTGTTGAGTGGTTCTTAGCATGACTGAAATGTTCAACAATTACTTTTAGCAGTATAATCAATAATGCAACACAATTCATATTTTTCAAGTCCATGAAATAATTTAAATTGATCGATTAAGTTAAACTTTTTCAAGTCCATGGGGACGGGTACTTTTATTTGTATTATTTGATACTATTCTGATAGAGTTTAACAACTGACTCAAAACAAAAATCAATTATAGAAAAAGAAATGCTTCTTCCCCCTTTTAAACTAGATTCACTCTCAGGGGATATCCGGAACCGTGAAGTGGTCCTCAAAACAAAACCTGTTCACAAACAAAATTAAAAAAAGCAATAAAACATACTTAAAGCTATTATCAACATCCAAACAGCACTTACGAACATCTAAACGATCTCAAACTTACTATGCTGATAATAAACTAAAAAAAGCAATAAAACATACTTAAAGCTATTATCAACATCCAAACAGCACTTATGAACATCTAAACGATCTCAAACTTACTATGCTGATAATAAACTAAAAAAAGCTATAAAAATACTTAAGTTTCCTTGAATATCTGTTTCAGTGCAAAGCTAATCACAAAATAAAAATGTTATCGAACCCCGGAGCTTAGCGTTGTAAGTCTGAATATTTACTTCTCACCCAATGGGGGGCATTTCTTTAAGTACGGTGAACATCATAATGTTTATATAAAGAAGAAATGAATGAACAAATGAAATTGTCTGTGAAGATAGAACTAAAATCAACATCTCAAAACAAAGATACTGGATAAAGGCTTATCAACATCTCAAAACAAGGCTATTGGATAAAGGCTTATCAACATCTCAAAACAAGGCTATTGGATAAAGGCTTATCAACATCTCAAAACAAGGCTATTGGATAAAGGCTTATCAACATCTCAAAACAAGGCTATTGGATAAAGGCTTATCTTCTATCTTAATAAGGTCGAAACCTGAAATCCGAGTGATAAGCAGGATATAAGTCCATAAAAGTCAAGTAAGAAACACGGACCAACACTTTGTTTGTTGATTTTAAAGTGCAAACGAACACAATGAGTTATCTGTGCTGTGTCCATCACGGTATAAAAACCCGATGTTTAACGTTATATTATAACAATAATCCTGTAACAAAAAGGTAAATAAATGCAATAATACACAAAGAAAAATATAGAAAGATAGAACAATAAGTAGATAGATCAACACAATAATCCAGTAAGATAAAGATAGAAAGTTAAATCAACACAATAAGTTAGTAAGAGGAAGATAGTAGGATAAATCAATACAATAATAATCCAGTAAGAAAAAAAAGAAAGAAAGATAGATCAACACAATGATCCGGCAATATAAAGAAAGAAAGATAGATCAACACAATAATCCGGCAATATAAAGAAAGAAAGATAGATCAACACAATGAATCCGGCAATATAAAGAAAGAAAGATAGATCAACACAATGATCCGGCAATATAAAGAAAGAAAGATAGATCAACACAATGATCCACTAAGAAAGATAGATCAATATTTTAAAAAAGACATTACGATCAGTAGAAATAAAATCACATACCATAGGAAATATAAAATCACATACCATAGGAGATATAAAATCACATACCATAGGAAATATAAAATCACATACCATAGGAGATATAAAATCACATACCACAGGAGATATAAAATCACATACCATAGGAGATATAAAATCACATACCACAGGAAAT
>NW_013666841.1:149244-169276 GCF_000517525.1 Limulus polyphemus | reverse complement strand
TACAAGAAACCGAAAACTGCTTATCCGAACATAATCAAAATTCTGTATCCACAAGACCGACTGCTGCTTATCAGAGCATAGCCATAATTCAGTATCCACGAAACCGACTGTTCCTTATCAGAGCTTAGTCATAATTCAGTATACAAGAAACCGAAAACTGCTTATCCGAACATAATCAAAATTCTGTATCCACAAGACCGACTGCTGCTTATCAGAGCATAGCCATAATTCAGTATCCACGAAACCGACTGTTCCTTATCAGAGCTTAGTCATAATTCAGTATCCACGAAACCAGTTGCTGCTTATCAGAGCTTAGTCATAATTCAGTATACAAGAAACCGAAAACTGCTTATCCGAACATAATCAAAATTCTGTATCCACAAGACCGACTGCTGCTTATCAGAGCATAGCCATAATTCAGTATCCACGAAACCGACTGTTCCTTATCAGAGCTTAGTCATAATTCAGTATCCACGAAACCAGTTGCTGCTTATCAGAGCTTAGTCATAATTCAGTATCCATAAAACCCAAAACTGATAATTCGAGCATAGATAAAAATTTTTATCCACGAAACCGACTACCTCTTATCAGCGCATAGACATAATTCAGTATCCATGAAACCGACCCTTGCTTATCCGAGCATAGTTATAATTCAGTATCCACGAAACCGACTGTTATTTATCAGAACATAGGCATAATTTATTACCCAGGAAACTTACTATCGCAAATCTCAAGTAAATATGTCCAAAACATTTAATACAAAACTGAAAATTCAAATACAATTGTTTGCAACAAAAGGCCTTGGCTCTGCAGTGATGTAGCACATCTACTTACTACATCATAGTGATGTAGCACTCTGTCATCTACTTACTACATCATAGTGATGTAGCACTCTGTCATCTACTTACCACATCATAGTGACGTAGCACTCTGTCATCTACTTACCACATCATAGTGATGTAGCACTCTGTCATCTACTTACCACATCATAGTGATGTAACACTCTGTCATCTACTTACCACATCATAGTGATGTAGCACTCTGTCATCTACTTACTACATCATAGTGATGTAGCACTCTGTCATCTACTTACCACATCATAGTGATGTAGCACTCTGTCATCTACTTACCACATCATAGTGACGTAGCACTCTGTCATCTACTTACCACATCATAGTGATGTAACACTCTGTCATCTACTTACCACATCATAGTGATGTAGCACTCTGTCATCTACTTACTACATCATCAGTAAGAACTGACATCTTTCTATTGTATATCGATTACCACATCGTAGTGATGTAGTATTCTGAATCTTCATTCTCTACCAACTACATCATCAGTAAGAACTGACATCTTTCTTTGTATATTGATTACCACATCGTAGTGATGTAGTATTCTGACATCTTCATTCTCTACCAACTACATCATCAGTAAGAACTGACATCTTTCTTTGTATATTGATTACCACATCGTAGTGATGTAGTATTCTGACATCTTCATTCTCTACCAACTACATCATCAGTAAAAACTTTAAAACCTTGTTTGTAGATTGAGTACCACATTTGCATCAAATACATGTCTGATCGTCTACACGATGAAAGTGCTTTTCTATAGAATCCTTGGTCAGAGATTACTTGACTGCGGGTGTTTTGCTTTACAAAAACAAATGGCACCTGGTCTCGTACACATCTTTGTCAGATCTCCCATATATATTGCAAAAAACTTTCGGCTTCCCCAGAAAGGTGACATCTCACATGAGAAGTTGAGTCCAACATTTGAATTGTTTCACAAAGCTGGATATCCTGAATCTGAACTTACCTTTTCTGGGAAAGGCACTTACTACACCACACCCGGTGAATGCATGGAGTCTTCGAAGAGAGTTACATAAACAGATTCTGTTTAGCTGCTGGAGTGTAAGTAATACGAGTGCTAGCACACCTTCCTCATTCGATAAGTATAATACGAAGCACCTGAGATTTCGGGTCATGTGCTATCACGTCTGATGAGTTAATAACTACCGTGTGACATCAGTCGAGTCAATAACTAATGTGTGATGTCAAGTGAGTTAATAACTACTGTGTGACATCAGTCGAGTCAATAACTAATGTGTGATGTCAGGTGAGTTAATAACTACTGTGTGACATCAGTCGAGTCAATAACTAATGTGTGATGTCAGGTGAGTTAATAACTACTGTGTGACATCAGTCGAGTCAATAACTAATGTGTGATGTCAGGTGAGTTAAAAACTACTGTGTGACATCAGTCGAATCAATAACTAATGTGTGATGTCAGGTGAGTTAATAACTACCGTGTGACATCAGTCGAGTCAATAACTACTGTGTGACATCGGTCGAGTCAATAACTAATGTGTGATGTCAGGTGAGTTAATAACTACCGTGTGACATCGGTCGAGTCAATAACTAATGTGTGATGTCAGGTGAGTTAATAATGTTAGATGAGTTGATAACTATTGCGCAACGTTAATTGCGTTAATAACTACTGTATGATGTCAGATAAGTCAATAACTACTGTTCAAGTCGTATGAGTAGTTAATAACTACTGTGTGACGTTAGACGAGCTAATAACTACTGTGTGACGTTAGACGAGCTAATAACTACTGTGTAACGTGAGATGAGTTGATAAATACTGTGTAAGGTCGGATGAAATAATAAATAGTGTGACATCAAATGAGTTTATAAATACTGTGTGACGATGAATAACTAATATATGATGTCAGCTTATGCCCCGTCCCACAGAAGCTATGAGAAGTAATATCAATCTTCTTTGTCATTCAGTGAGCGCGTGACATTGTATGGTTATAAATCACACTTTCATTGGCCATAGGCCCGGCATGGCCAGGTGGTTAGGGCGCTCGACTCGCAATCTGCGGCTCGCGGGTTCGAATCCCCGTTACACCAAACATACTCGCCCTTTCAGCCGTGGGGGCGTTATAATGTGACGGTCAATCCCACTATTCGTTGGTAAAAGAGTAACCCAAGAGTTGGCGGTGGGTGGTGATGACTAGCCGCCTTCCCTCTAGTCCTACACTGCTAAATTAGGGACGGCTAGCGCAGATAGCCCTCGTGTAGCTTTGAGCGAAATTCAAAACAAACAAATAATCATTGGCCATTGTGAAAACTGGCGTATTCTGAGTCAGGATAGTGTTCTGTATATTGTAACACCAAATAAATAAATGGACTTTTTGAGTCTTCAGCTGATGGACTATAAGACGGTTCGCAAATTGTTATTAGTTTATAGTTGCATGATTTGATTTAGTGAATGAATTATCTTTTAGTTCGTTTGAATGTAATAGAGTTGTATTCAGAAACAGTAAACATTATGATAACTGAAAGTAATTATTATTTCCAACTGATTGTGTTGTTCGCGTCTGTCGAGCCCAATTATTGGTCTAGAATGTCTGAAACTTGGAAAGATGCCAACATGCAAAGTGAGTTCCTGGAATTACCTCCAGGTTTGGTCAGAAATATAATTGCGACCAATGATCAAGTTTCTGATTTTCCTATAGCTATTAAATTATTATCCTTTACTTTTTTCTGGTACTTACTTCACGTTCATATTTTCCAGTTTCGTATCTTGTCCGTAGACTTGTCATGACTGGATATAAAGTGTTATCTATACGCCGCTCTAAAGTATAAATGTTTTAAAGATTAGTAAAAGGCTATGGAACTGAAATAAATTTTAACTTAACACAGCTTCCAGTATTTTTGAAGGTTAAAAGAAATATTATTAAGTTTGTTTGTTTGTTTGTTTGTAATTAAGCACAAAACTACACAATGGGCTATCTGTGCTCTGCCCACCACGGGTATCGAAACCCGGATTCTAGCTATTATTAAGTGTCTCGGTTAGATTAAAGACGTTAAAGAAATGACTGGTTATGATTCTCAGAGAGTTTTTAAATCGTAAGTGTAACAATTGCCTCCAAAGTAGAGCAGTACACCAATAAAAAAAAATAGAAGTTTTTGAAAACGACCATCAAAGCTAGTTATATAGTTGCATATAATAATAATATAACCAGGACAGTAAAACATTATCGCACGACAAAAGTTGAATAACATACACGAAAATACGTTTTCTCACGATACTTCAATAGAACTATAAAATCTGAATAAGCTGTACTGGACTTAGTAACAAACAGAATCAAAGTAAAACGTAATAAAATAAGTTGCAGCATATTCCAACTAAAATAATTTGAGAGATCATTACAGTGTTAATATTTAGAGTTAGAACTGTTTGGTACAGTGTTATCATTCCCTGTTAGACCTTCTTGGCACAATATCTATCATTTGAAGTAACACCTTAACAATGCGTAATTAAATTTAGTATCCTAGGGAGTATTGAAATTATAAGTGACTCCCAAATTTCATTCGTAAGGAGCAGTATGTCATTCGGAGTAACACCTTCATGTCACGGTGTTACCATTCAGAGTAAGACATTCGTGGCGCAATGTTATCGTTCAAAGTGAGGACATTCATGGCACAGTGTCACCATTCAGAGTGAGATATTCATGGCACAATGTTAGCATTCACAGTGAGACATTCATGGTGCAATATTACCATTTTGAGTAAGACGTTCATTACTACTATTCAAAGTATAGTCTTGGTGAAACAGTGCTACCATTACAAATAAGATCTATTTTTGTTAGTTTTATTAATGTAAGTAAGCCCTTCTTCCACAGTTTTACCATTCTGAGTAAGATTTTCATTTTACAATTTTAAGTAAAACTTTCACAGCACGGTGTTAAAATTATGAGATTAAGTTTTTATGCAGATGTTCCAGATACCCGTGTGGCACTTTCGCTTGAAAACGTAGTATCTATGATATTCGATATAAGCCATGCGCATATTTTAGGTGAAAAGTTTTAATTTCTCACTTATCATTTGTAAAATACATGGTTTTAAAATATTCATTTATTTCCAATTAAAAAGCGAATGATTAGTCCAATTACGACAACCAGAACGTGTTTTTATTTATCATATCATATACACTGCGAAAAACAATTAAATGATAATCGAAACTCATAAAGCTTTAGACACAATTTTATACTAACGCCATCATAGATATTTGACCATCAAATGCTGTTCTTACTTACATATTTTACAGTCAAATGTCGTTCTTTACAAATTAAAGGTTGTTCTTAATTGTTTTATAAAATTATATATTGTTCTTAGACGTCGTTTTTATAATTCTGTAGATTTTTTGTGGTTTGCCTTCTATCTATAACTATAGTTTATGTGTCTCAGACTGTAATATTTTGTAATCTATAAACAGCCAGACCAATATTCATCACTGAATAGGTAATACAATAATTAATAGATCCAATTTACGACTTGTCTTCTGAAATAAGCCGACTTGTTTGTTGGAAGTTAAGCACAAAGCTACAGAAAGGGCTATCTGTGCTTTGCTCACCACGAGTATCGAAACCCGGTTTCTAGCGTTGTAAGTCGGCAGACATACCACTGTGCCACTGGGGGGCCCGACTAGTATCAACGTTCTCGATATTCATAGTTATTTTATTATTTTGTTAAGCTCGTCGTTTTCCTCTGATTTGGAATCTGAAACAGACAAGTTAAATGAAATGTGAAAAAATGTCCTCATTTTACACGATTTTTATCACAAATGTTAGGCCTAATGGTTTCCAATACGTCACCAGTTTTGGGCGTTTCAAACCTAACTCCTAATAGTACTGTGTCTTTCAGAAGGAAAGCTATCTGCATATTGATTACACGAGGTCTATTTGTATCAGCCGGCACTACTTCTGAGCCGATAGACGAGAGAGAAGGGGCGGTAATCAGCGAGTAAGAAGGAGGTGGTAAACAGCGAGAGAGAAGGAGGTGGTAAACAGCAAGAGAGAAGGAGGTGGTAAACAGCGAGAGAGAAGGAGGTGGTAAACAGCGAGAGAGAAGGAGGTGGTAAACAGCGAGAGAGAAGGAGGTGGTAAACAGCGCCCACTACCAACTCATATACTATTTTAATCGAAAAGGAGGATTTGACTCTCACTCTTATAACTCACCAATGACCTCAGGTTTCAGAGTGTAATTGTGTGCCGACGGGACAACACCAATAGACCCTCAGATCCACAGTCCGACCCAGGATTATATGTCATTTCTAAAACATTTTCTTAAAAAAAATTATAAATACATTTATACGAAGATACAACAGAACTAAAACGAACTAAACAAGAAAATTGATTCATGACGCACCACCAATCTTTCTCTCTCTCTTCTTAGTGCTCCTCTCCAGTAGCTGAACGGTAAGTCTGAAAGCTTATACTGCTAAAGACTGAGTTTCGATACTCGTGGTGGGCACAGCACAGATAGCCCACTGTTTAGCATTGAGCGTAGCAGTAATAAAACAAAAAACAAACTATTTGTAATGTTATAACATATAATAGGCCTAAAATAATGTATTATGACAAATATAATTCGTTATATTATGATTCGTCAACTTTTAAAAGGCGTTCACACCATAACAATTGTTGTTGTATCAAATGGTCATATAACTAGTGTTCCGACCATTACTATGTTTGTTGTATCTCAGCCGGCCTGAAGATCTCTGGATTGAGCGAAACGCGTAATCAGCAATGAACTTGACAAATATAGTCTGGTTGGAATACTATTATTATACACTCTTCTAATTCCTGAAAATCCCTAAGGGATAAGATAAAAAATGTAGTGTTTAAAAATGTAATAGGCCTAATACTAATGTCTTATGATAAAGATAACTCATTATATCATGCTTTGTCAGTATCTAAAAGGCGTTCACACTCTAAACTCTTCTTAGTGCCAACGTATTCATTAAACCGTTGGAGTGAACCTGATCATGCTTAACTTCTTCCAACGTTAGGAATTGTTAAAAAAACCCACATCACCACTGAATGAACCGAATTTAATGAGAAACTATGGAATGTTTGTTCTATTAATCTTTTGAAGCATGAATAAAGCTGACAAACAATCACCTTAATCCAACATGAATAAAGCTGACAAACAATCACCTTAATCCAACATGAATAAAGCTGACAAACAATCACCTTAATCCAACATGAATAAAGCTGACAAACAATCACCTTAATCCAACATGAATAAAGCTGACAAACAATCACCTTAATCCAACATGAATAAAACTGACAAACAATCACCTTAATCCAACATGAATAAAGCTGACAAACAATCACGTTAACCCAACATTTATTAAAAGGATGAATATAAGTATGATAAATTTCCAAAACTAGGCTAAGGCATGAAATACAAAAGAAATAGCTACACAGTTTGCTTGTTTTTAGGTTGTTATAACAAGTCAATCAGGTGTTTAAGGAAAGTCCTTTAAACAACTAGTACAATTTGTACTGAATTAAACATTTCCATCTACCATGGAAGGTGTTATAGGAAGAAATCTTATGAATACAAATAAACTGACATTTTTTAAATGGAAAAACAACGTAAGATTACTAAATGGGGCTTTTATAACACAAAAAGACGACGAATAGTAAACCTTTCTCTGTAATCATTCCGTTATATCAACAATCTTGTCACACTAAGTCTAAACAAACTACTGTTTTTTTATTCTTATGTGGATAGGATACTAAAATTATGTTGTCAACAGGATGATATTAATTAAGCACATAGCAGTAAAAAGAAGTTTTAATCCTGATGTTGTTGATAGAGCTGTCAAAAACTATAAAACAGTGATAAAAGATTAAGTTAAAAACCATTTGCTGAAAAAAAAAGTAAAAAAGGATATTTGGTACTATCATTTATAACTGACTTATTCTTGTCCAATAATGAAAAAAATTAAAAAAGAAATAAACATTTTTCCGATATACAAACCGATAAACAACGTCAGCCAAATTCTTAATACAATTAAAGATAAAATTTATTTATTGGAAAAATTTGGTATATACAAAATATTATGTGAATGTAAAAAAGTTTATATTGGACAAACTAGAAGTAATTTAAAATTCAGACTGAATTAACATAAAAGAAATGTTAAAAATAATAATATTACTATTTCACAGTTAGCAGAACATGTTAATGAAACTAATCACACAATTCAATGGGAAAAAATTGTTATTTTAGTACAACCTGGAAATGTAATTGGTATGAATATATGTGAATCTATTGAAATAATTAAATGTAAAAATAGTAAATTTAAGTTATTAAATATGGATGATGGGCCTGATGGAAATGTTGTCAATAGATGGCGAAAAATTCTTTAATATGTAAATTGGTGATTTGGTAATTGTATAAATAAGTGTTATTTTTTTACAAAACATTACATTGGTGATTTGGTAATTGTATAAATAAGTGTTATTTTTTTACAAAACATTACATTGGTGATTTGGTAATTGTATAAATAAGTGTTATTTTTTTACAAAACATTACATTGGTGATTTGGTAATTGTATAAATAAGTGTTATTTTTTTACAAAACATTACATTGGTGATTTGGTAATTGTATAAATAAGTGTTATTTTTTTACAAAACATTACACTCCTGAGGATGATAAATAAGTGTTATTTTTTTACAAAACATTACACTCCTGAGGATGATGCAGTAGCGTACGTCGAAACATGTTGAGTGTATGAGATTGTTTTCAAGTCTCATCGGGTTTTTTTATAACTTTTTATCCTGTACAGTAAGTTATTGTAATTCTCAGACTGGATACAATCTCATTTTTATAGAATTGTGTGCATATAAAATAATCGTTGTTTTTAAAAAATTGTGAGTTTTTAACATTGAACATTACACAACTTCCAAGGAATTCTAAAATGAATCTAACAACGGGATGTATGAAAAATGTTTTTTAAGACAAAAACTGAAGTTAGAAAAATGCCTTCAACAACTAGCATTGTTAATGAGGTGTAAACGAAATAAGATAACACCAAAATTCGTAAAACTGGATTGCAATATTAGAAACAAGAATGTGGAGTATCAACTAGAAACAAGAAAGAGGAGTATCAACTTGAGAAGAGTAAAGAGAAGATACTGAATATTGTAATTCGACAAAAAAATAAGTTTCATAGCCGAGAAAGAAAAAAGAGTGTATTTAGCTCTATCTAAGGAAATGAATGAAGACTGGACGGAATGGGAAAGAAAGTCATGGATAAATACACAAAAATATTGCTACATGTAAAACTACGTTGGACAAAAAATTAAAACTTTATTAATTCAGAAAAAAGAAGTGAATGAAGAACATTATAAACTATATTCATTGCCATATAAGTATAACAATTTTTTTAAATAACCCTGAAGTCATAAATAAATCTGATTTAATACTAAATGATAAACAGATTGATGTTTTAAACAGAAGTTTACATTTCTTCTTTGGTCCAAATAAAGGTTTTAAAAAAGATATCATAACTGAAATTGAGACTAACTTGAAAAATTAAATAATGAAAAGCGCATATTATTAGAAGTGAATGCTGTACTTTATTAAATAATTTTAAGCTCCAAAATAATAAGAAAAAGGACATTTTGAACAATTTAAAGGAACAAAATGTTGTTATTTGCAAAGCTGATAAAGGGGGACAAACTGTTATTCTTAATAAAAATGATTACGATTCTAAAGTTGAAGACATTTTGAAAGAAGGTCGGTGTGAGAACATCAAACTTAATCCTATAAATAAACTTCGTACAATAGTTAAAGAAAAAATCAAGAGTTGTATAACTCTAACACCTTATGAAAAGCAAAGTTTAACTCCAAATAACTATATTTTACCTAGATTATATGCCTTGCCTAAAGTTCATAAAATTGGTAACAATTTCAGACTTATTGTATCCAATATTAAGAGTTCAACTTATTATGTAGCAAAATTTATATCTAAAAAATTATCAGTTTTAAAAGATAAAAATAAATACACAGTTAAGAATTCGTTTCAATTTATGGAAAGAATTGAGCATATAATTTTAGATCAAAAATATATTTTGATGTCGTTTAATGTTGTGTCAATGTTCACCAAAGTACTTGCTTAAAAAGCTATTACATGATTTGAGAAAAAACTGAAAACAGTAGTGTTTATGAAACTCTGTTGTTAATATAGTTTGATAGTTTACAGTGGTGTTTATCAAACTCTATTGTTAGTATAATTTAGTAGCTTACAATAGTGTTTATGAAACTTTATTGTTAATATAATTTTGTAGTTTACAGTAGAGTTGATCAGACTCTATTATTAGTATAGTTTAGTAGTTAATAGTAGCGTTTATCAGACTTTATTGTTAATATAGTGTATTAGTTTATCACACTCTGTTTTTAGCATAATTTAATAGTTTGCAGTAGTGTTTATCAGACTCTATTGTTAGTATAGTTTACTAGTTTACAGTAGTGTTTATCAGACTCTATTGTTAGTATAGTTTAAAAGTTTATAGTAGTGTTTATCAGACTCTATTGTTAGTATAGTTTAATAGTTTACAGTAGTGTTTATCAGACTCTATTGTTAGTATAGTTTAATAGTTTACAGTAGTGTTGATCCGACTCTATTGTTAGCATAGTTTACTAGTTTACAGTAGTGTTTATCACACTCTATTGTTAGTATAGTTTACTAGTTTACAGTAGTGTTTATCACACTCTATTGTTAGTATAGTTTACTAGTTTGCAGTAGTGTTTATTACACTCTATTGTTAATATAGTTTACTAGTTTACAGTAGTGTTGATCCGACTGTACATCCTTTACTCATTTTGTAACTATTAAGACTCCTTTTGTCTAATATTCCTGATCCGATGTCTTTGTAATAATATAAGTAGAATTGATAAAACAAAGAGGTATTAATAAAGATTTCACGTGAGATTCCTATGATAACAAACAGAATTGTGTGATGTTGCAAATATATAAAACGGTCATGTAGCATTCCTAATATCATGACAGAGTCACATAACATTCATAAGATAATAAACGGTCATGTAGCATTCCTAATATCATGACAGAGTCACATAACATTCATAAGATAATAAACGGTCATGTGAAATTCTTAAGATAACTAAACAGTCATGTGACATTCCTGATATCATGACAGAGTCACATAACATTCATAAGATAATAAACAGTTATGTGACATTCCTAATATAATAAACAGTTATGTGACATTCCTAATATAATAAACAGTTATGTGACATTCCTAATATAATAAACACTATCCTTTAATATTCATAAGATAATAAATAGTCGTTTGGCTTTCCTAATATTATATAAAGAGTCACGTGACATTCATAAAATGATAAACAGTCATGTTACATTTCTAAGTAAGAAAAATACAGTAAAATAAATCAACGCAATAATCCAGTAAAAAAAAAGATAACATGCGCCTTAGTAATAAACCAAGAATGTGGGAAGTACACTCGAATTTCGTATCTTAAAACTAAAGTGAAAGAAATGTAGTATGATAATAAGAAAAATACAACGTCAAGTTGGATGAATGTGACATTTGAAGATAATCCAGTGTATGTGTTATTTCGGTCTTGTAAGCTTCTAAATTGCTGCTTATGATAATAGATTTTTGTTTGTAAAGGGAAAAAATAAATCTTAAATGTGGCATTCGACCTCATACAGCTCTTTGGTTTCCTGCGTACTATAAAGTATTTATTCTAACACGCATTTATTCTATCTAACTAAAAACATTCTATGGTGTTGTACAATGTCTAAACTAGCGATGGTAGCGACGCGAGTCTTATTTCTGTTGTTATCACGTTTTTCGTGTAGTTTTCAGTATTTATTGTCACCATGTTCGTCCTTTAGTTTCAGTATTTATTGTCATCATGTTCGTTCTTTAGTTTCAGTATTTATTGTTACCATATTTGTCGAGTAGTTTCAGTGTTTATTGTTACTATGCTTATCATTACATTTTCAGTGTTTATTGTTACCATGTTTGTCCTGTAGTTTCAGTGTTTTTGTTACCATGTTTTTCGTGTAGTTTTCAGTATTTATTGTTACCATGTTTGTCATGTAGTTTCGGTGTTTTTGTTACCATGTTTGTCGTGTCGTTTTCAGTATTCATTGTTACCATGTTTGTCCTGAAGTTTTCATTGTTATGCTTATCATTACATTTTCAGTGTTTATTGTTACCATGTTTGTCCTGTAGTTTCAGTGTTTTTGTTACCATGTTTTTCGTGTAGTTTACAGTATTTATTGTTACCATGTTTGTCATGTAGTTTCGGTGTTTTTGTTGCCATGTTTGTCGTGTAGTTTTCAGTATTCATTGTTACCATGTTTGTCCTGTAGTTTTCAGTGTTTATTGCAATCATACTTATTATTTGGTTTTAATTGCTTGGATCTAAGATATCTGAGTACCTTCAGATCAAACGAACTAAAAATGCCTCTGCTCATGACCACAGTTTTTTTTTTTTGTTTCAAAATTTTATTTTTTGCTTTGTTGTTTAACTAATTAAAATTAGTAGAGCTCCATGTTATAGGTATATCAGGTACAAAATAGAAAAGTTGTTGTTTCTGTCCTTTTGAACATTGTGAAGTTTAGTTTTATAAAGTGTTTTTTTTTTTACCGTGTATGAAATCTAAGAGTTTAGTGAAATTCAGGAATCAACAGTCCTGTAAGGTAGTAATTGGTCTTGATGTGGATGAAGTTTAAAAAGAATTAATCATAAAATGCTCTACATGAAGAATTTTAATTACGTAATTAGTGAGATTAAAAGCAGAACTTGACATAAACAGCAGTCAATGAGTGATAAGAAATGTTTTTTTTACTGCACTCACAATTTGGTCTTCTATTGTCTTTACCAAAGGGAAATCGTCTCTTACTAATCTATCATGTTCAACTTTGATGACGTTATTTATTGCATGCACAAAAGAAAGGACACGCCTTGGTGTATCTAGATTTTGAAAAAGCTTTTGATAAAGTGCCACGCATAAGATTAGCTAAGAAGATTATACTGGAAGGGGCTGGGGAAACCCTAGTTTGTTGGATTGTAGGGTGGTTGAATGGAAGGTAACAAAAGATCGTTATTAATGGAATCCAATCAAACTGGAACTTTCTTAATAGTGAAGTGCCTAAGGAATCAGCGCTTAGGTCTCTGATTTTTATTATTTACATTAATGATATTATTATCGACATAATTAGTAAGGTTTTATTATTACGTTAAATTCTTGGGTAAGGTTTTATTATTACATTAAATTCTTGGGTAAGGTTTTATTATTACATTAAATTCTTGGGTACTCTTAAATGTTAGAGAATGGCTAGGGTCACTTGGTAAGTTGAACAAATATTTAACAAATGATCTTTAAGTTCATAGAGGGTTATCATAATTTGGATCACACGCTTTATATAGTTACGTCTCACTTGGTAAGTTGAACAAATATTTAACAAATGATCTTTAAGTTCATAGAGGGTTATCATAATTTGGATCACACGCTTTATATAGTTACGTCTCACTTGGAGCACTGAGTAGAATTTTTGGTCTCTTTATCCATGAAAGGATACTGACTCATTGGAAAGGGTTACTAGGATGATTTCAGGGATGGGAACGTTATTGCACAGTGTAAGTTTAGATCTCTTTTCATCTTTAGAGTAGAAGGATAAGAAGGGGTTCTGTTCAAGTTTACAAGAGTACCGAGGAGTCGATATGTTAAATATAACAGTTTGAAGTTGGAAAATACAGCTTTGTTTGTTTGTTTTGTTGCATTTCGTACAAAGTTACTTGAAATCAGTTGTCTTTAGTTATTGAAGTGATAGACTAGAGTGAAGGCAGCTAGACAACACCATCCAACGCCATTTCTTGGACCAAGGTTTTCAGACGGAATAGTGGATTTTGACCATTTCTCTTATAACACCCACGATCTCAACGTGCGATGTGGGAGTATTTTTTTCCATTATTGGCTGTAACGGGACACGAACCACAGAACCCTAGTTAAGAGATCTATTTATGTAATGAGTCGATGTGACGGTAACAGAAACCGGCATTTTACATAAGTTTAGGAGGGAAACCAACGGATCCCTAAAACAAAACTTTAATCGTATTCGCACATAAGCCAAAAAAAGGAACCGTACATAAATTATAATCTTGGATTGTGAATTATTTTGTGAATGTTGAGCATCTAAATAACAAACAACGTAAAACCAAGTTGGAAACAAAATGTTTCTCTCATGTACATATTGTTTAAATACACAAGTATATATATATACGTACCATATTCCTGTTGCAGATACTCATATAACACTTGGACTTCTTAAATATTACATTAAAAAACAACTCTTATTCAAAAATATCTGCCCTAGTGACACAACGGTATGTTTGCGGACTTACAACGCTAGAAACCGAGTTTCAGTACCCTTGGTAGGTAGAGCACAGATAACACAATGCGTAGCTTTGTGCTTAAATTTCAAACAAACAAACAAATAAAAATTATTTGATAAGATATTATAACACAGTTTTATAACCAGTATGAACTACGCCAAGTGAATTAACTTCCAATATTTAATAATATATGATAACACAGTTTTATAACCAGTATGAACTACGCCAATGAATTAACTTCCAATATTTAATAATATATGATAACACAGTTTTATAACCAGTATGAACTATGCCAAATGAATTAACTTCCAATATTTAATAATATATGATAACACAGTTTTATAACCAGTATGAACTACGCCAAGTGAATTAACTTCCAATATTTAATAATGTATGATAACGCAGTTTTATAACCAGTATGAACTACGCCAAGTGAATTAACTTCCAATATTTAATAATATATGATAACACAGTTTTATAACCAGTATGAACTACGCCAAGTGAATTAACTTCCAATATTTAATAATGTATGATAATGCAGTTTTATAACCAGTATGAACTACGCCAAGTGAATTAACTTCCAATATTTAATAATGTATGATAATGCAGTTTTATAACCAGTATGAACTACGCCAAGTGAATTAACTTCCAATATTTGATAATATATGATAACACAGTTTTATAACCAGTATGAACTACGCCAAGTGAATTAACTTCCAATATTTAATAATATATGATAACACAGTTTTATAACCAGTATGAACTACGCCAAGTGAATGGGTGTGATACGACACACATTTGTTGTTGAGTTCATTTCTAAGAATCGACTGCTTTTTTCTTTGTGGGCAGCATTAAAGAAATTTCTATCCTATATGATAAGTGGCCAAACTATTTTATTTAATAAAACTACATGGTTTAATATGTTGTAGTAAAACGATTTGTTATATGCAAATCGGGATGTCACGTGACAACATGACCATTATAAAGTCGCGGTGGTATAGCGTGTATCAGAACTACATTTTGACATTGCTTGGCCTGACGTAGGTAGTGTGGGGCCACAGATAAGTGATCGTTCTTTTTTTAAAGCTATACAAGTCCCTTTATGATGCAAAACATTTATAACCTCATACCATAAAGATGCATTCAGATCGTTAACTTAGAATATCCAAGATGGGTATATCGTTTTTACTGAATGGATTGGAAAACAAAGGAAGATGAATCAATTTGTGGCTTAAGAACCTTCCAGAAAGATATCTGCAACAAATTGAACCTCACATGCCCCAGGCAACAGTGGGCACAATACTCACTGGTACACACATTGGTTCTACCATATATCAATTCAACAGTCGCATGCCTCAAGCGAGTAGAGAATGAAATTGGTATTCATGATATTCTGTAAGAAGACATACAGGCCAAATCGCCTAAGGCAGCACTTATGGATTTCTGTGTGATCGAATTGTCGTACTCGTACACAAGATGGGTTATAGAAAGTTAGAAAAAAGTAGTGATACTTTATTTTTTAATGTAATGTACACAACCTTATCAAATTGATAAAGAAAAGAGGTGATTTTATCGAACGAGACTTCCAGAAGCTATCTTTCCAACGATCTCTGTTAGGTTCAAAGATTGGATAACGAGATTTCTCCTTGCACAGACGACGTCATTGAACTTGTCTGTTAGTATTGATTGGGACTCTAAAACGTGACCTAGCCTGGTGGTTAAGACGCTCAGCTCGCAGTCTGCGCCAGCACGTACCCACCTTGTCTGTGCCATTCGATACATCCTTGGAGGCTGTAGTTAATCGTGTTTACATGGGTTGTGGCATCACTGTTTGTTCCCTCTACCCGTTTCCCAGAGAGACTTACGATCAGTCAAACCTTAATACTCTCATAGAACAGTTGCCATCTCCCTTTTCATCTTGGGAAACTTTAATGGACACAATCCCCTTTGGGTGGTTTTGATACTAATGAGAGGGGTCGTTCTGTGGAGTGTATGTTCTCGGATCACAACCTGTATCTCTTCAATACTGGTGCTTTTACCTATTTTCGTGCACCTAGTCAGTGGTTTACTGCTATTGATATATACATCTGTTCCCCTTCACTTTTTTTTCTCATTTTTCTTGGAGGGTTGACAGTGGCCCACGGAGGGGTCATCATTTTCCCATCGTTTTGAGGAATATTAATCGTGATCGATGCCACCCAACACGAGTGCCATGGTGGAAACTGGGCCATACCGACTGGCTATCTTTCACCTCTCTCTCGAAACTCGATTCTGCTGTCGTTAGTTTTCCATCTATTAAAGACTGGATGGAGCCAGTAACCGATTGCATCATTCAAGCAGCTGATCGTTCTGTACCCCAAACCTCGACATTTTTCTCACGGTATCTCGTCCATGGTAGTCCCCAGCCTGCCAGCAGACACAGAAGGTTCAGAAACGGACCTGGGATACCTTTTGCAGGTGTCCCACTATTTCCAACAACATTTCTTTCCAGTGGTCCATGCCTATGTTCGACAGGTCAGAGGTAAAAGCCAAAAAGAATCTTGGATTAAGTTCACAACCAGCGTCTCTTCTACTACAAGTTCCAAAGTCATATGAGACAAGATTCGGAAGGTCAATGGGAGGTATGCTTCCCATCCCCTTTCCTGCCTCTTTCCTTTCTGATCGTCTCTCTGACTATAATCGCCTCCTTACACTGGTGGAACTCAAGGTTTCTCTTCATTGGCCTGGCAGTACATCGGTTGAACCTGATGATGTTCACTATGAAATGCTGTGTCATCTCTCTCCTGCCTCTCTTGTTCTTCTTCTGGTTGTCTTTAACCGTATCTGGCAGGAGAACATTTTCTTTTCTGATGCGTGGCATAAGGCTATCATTCTACTTTTTTTATGCCTGGGAAGGATCCAAGATTCCTTCTAATCATCGTCCATTTGCTTTGACTAGCTGTCTCTGTAAAGTCTTAAAGAGGATGGTTAATGCTCGTCTTGTTTGTTTCCTTGAATCCAACATCCTATTCTCGTCCACCCAGTGTGGGTTCCATCAACAGTGCTCCACCGTGGACGATCTGATTCGATTTCAAACCTCAATCAGAGAAGCAGCCTTCCACAGGAGAGAACATCTTGTCTCTGTTTTCTTCGATCTTGAGAAGGCTTACAATACTACATGGAGGTATGGCATTTTGGGGAACCTCCTTTCATATGGACAGTCGATTCCAAATACGTGTGGGTTCTACTATTTCCTGTTCTTTCACATAGGAACGTGGAGTCCCTCAGGGATGTGTCTTGAGTGACACACTTTTCAGTATCAAGATCAATGCTATCACAATGCAACTTCCTCCTAATGTTACTAACGGACTCTATGTCGACGACTACCACAACTCATGTAGGTCATTGAACATGAGATTTATTGAGCAGCAGCTTCAGACATCCCAGCGTTCTGTACTTGTTGAAGTGGACCACAGCAAACGGTTTTACTTTTTTTCTCCAAAACTGTTTGCATGCACTTTTGTCACCAACGGAGTTTACACCCTGATCCCGATCTCCGTCTTGCTGATGTTGTTCTTTCCGCGATTCCTGAGGCAAAGTTCTTGAGGCTTATCTTTGACCATAAGCTTATTTTAATTTCTCACATCAAGCAGCTTCGTATTAAGTGTACAAGGGCACTGAACATCCTTCATGTCCTCTCTTCCACGTCTTGAGGAGTAGATCAATGTTCTATGTTGAAGATTTATCGTGCCCTCATACATTCCAGGCTGGACTATGGGTCTCTGGTTTATGGTTCTGCCAAGTCCTCTGCCTTCAAGATGTTGGACCCCATTCACCATCTGGGGCTTCAACTCTGCACAGGGGCTTTCCACACTTCTCTAGTCCAAAGTTTGTACACCGAGTCCTACAAACCTCCTCTTAACCTCTACCATTTGCAACTTTCTTTCCAGTATGCTACTAAACTTCGATCCTTACCGCATCATCCCACCTGGGATTGTGTCTTCCTTCCTCAATGGGCTATGCTCTTTCAGAAAAGATGGTTTGCCATTCTTCCTTTTGGACTTTGTATACAGGTGCAGCTGGCTCAATTGGCTCTGTCATTGAATGATGCTGCTGCTGTCTCCAATGATCAGCCCATCCCACCATGGCTTATTACCATCCCCACCTGTGACCTTTCTTTGAGTCATCTGAGGAAGGCAGATACTCCCGA
The DNA here is from genome assembly GCF_000517525.1 of Limulus polyphemus. Lineage (NCBI taxonomy): Eukaryota > Metazoa > Arthropoda > Merostomata > Xiphosura > Limulidae > Limulus > Limulus polyphemus. The sequence continues at coordinate 150,829 of NW_013666841.1, read as the reverse complement.
CTGGAAGCACCGTCTTCTATTTGCAGAACACCTTTTGAAACATTCTTTTGTTTCCGTTTTTACGGATGGTTCGAAATCAGGTGACTCTGTAGGCTTTGCCATTGTTTTTTGTGGCTCGATGGTTGCTTGCAGGATCCCCTATACAGTTTCTTTGTTCACTGTCGAGTTGTATGCCATTTCTCTTGCCCTAGATCACGTAGAAGCTATGCAGTACACTCATTGTACCATTTATAATGATTTCCTTAGCTCTCTACTGGCCCTGGATTCACTTGACGTTAGTTCTCACGCTATTCTCGTCGGTATTCAACAACGGCTGGCCCATGTTTCTCTATCTTCCATTACTATCCAGTTTTTTCGGGATACTTTGACATGTCCATATTCACAGGAACGAGCTTGCTGACACCGCAGCTAAGTCCATCTGCTCTGGTACTGTCACAGCTGTGCCTGTCCCATATATGGACTACGTTCCTGCATTGAAGGCTCGACTTTGCGCCATTTGGCAGTCGACTTGGAGTGAACAATGTAATAATTAGATTTTCCAGATCAAACCTTCTGTTTTTCGTTGTCCATCTTGTTTCTGTAAGGATCGGAAGGAGGTAGTTGTCCTGGCTAGGCTGCCCATTGGTCACAGTTTTTTAACTCATCACTTTCTTTTATCTGAGACTGATTCACCAATGTGTGAATTTTGTGACACTCAAGTCACAATAGCCCACATTTTCCTGTCGTTACATGCATTTTCTATGCGATTACCCCTGACTTTGGACGGTGACACTGTCCAACTTGATCGTGTCTTTAGCTTTTTGTGGGTTATAGGCCTTTTGAATTCTATTTACGTTTTTCTGCCTGATTTTCGATTTATTTTGATATATTACAATCTTTTACTTTTGAGATGTTTACCTGTAGTTTGGGGCAACTGTAGCCTTGTTGCTTTGTGCCATAAAACGCCAACCAACCGCAATCTGCGAGTCGCGGGTTCAAATCCCTTTTGAACAAGCTCGCCCTTTCAACTGTCAGGGCGTTATAATGCTATGCTTAATCCCACTATTCGCGTTATGTGCTGTTGACTAGTTGCCTCCGCTCTAGTCTATCACTGCTAAATTAGGGACGGCTAGCCCTCAAGTAGCTTTGCGTGAAATTCAAAACAAAACAAACCTAAAACGTAAGTAGATAATTTAGTGACAAAAAGTTAGTTTTTCTTATTTTGTCGTCAGCAGGAGGAACTGTACCATGCGTTGCATTGTCTTTATAGTGAGATTACCATACTTTTACGACAGCGGAAGTCACGCGACGCTGGGAGCATGTGCGCTGGAGTTTTTAGAAGGATCGTGACTTAATGGGCAACCTCACGAATGTTCCAGCATTTGCTAGACGCCCTCCTTTTTAGTATATAAGCTGGAGATAGATTGTAGATAGAGATAATTGAGTTAAGCGAGCAGGAGGAACCGTAAGTAAAGTGTGTGAATCGCTGTGAATTATAGCGTGTGTTTATAAAAGTAGTTAAGTTTAAAGTGTAGAACTGTAGAAATTAAGTGTATTACAAAGTTTGTAACGAGAAAGAATAAACTAGTTTTAATTTAGAAAGGAC
>NW_013666841.1:147959-148956 GCF_000517525.1 Limulus polyphemus | reverse complement strand
AGAAGTGGCAAATCAAACTACAGCTTAGCAGATTTGATGGCAGCAATACAAGAATAGCAAAAGAAACAAGAAGAACAAGATGATAAACAAGAAAAGAGACTACAGCAGTAGTTGGAGGATAAAGAAAAGAAACAAGAAGAGAGATTACAGCAGTTGTTGGAATAAAAAGAAAGGAAACAAGAAGAACGAGAAAATAAACAAGAATAGAGACTACAGCAGTGGTTGAAGGAAAAAGAAAATAAACAAGGAGAGAGACTACAGCGGTGGCAACTGGAACAAGAAAGGAAACAGGAAGAAAGTCTCCAACAGTTGCGGGAAAGTCAGCAGCAACTACATGAAAGTCAACAACAGTGGCAAGAAGTACAAATGGAAAACATTAGCAACTTTCAAAGCGAATTAAATACATTAAAGCATGATTTATTGTCTTTTACACAGGGAGGATATATTAACCATGGATCTAATCAGCCCCAGACAACAGGAAGCCTCTTCCAGACCCCACAGCTAAACCCTAATGCAGACATATTCAGTCCTGCCAGAAGTCACATCCGAGATATGAATGTTAGCAATAGGGGTGATCTAGTACGAAGGATGCCACGGGAATTCGATGGGAAGGCACCGTGGGAAGCATATAGAGCACAATTGGAGCTCCTGGCAGAAATGAATGGATGGAAAGGAGGAGCCAAAAGCTTGAAGGGACAACCACTGGAAATACTTGGACATTTGTCAGCAGACGACAGGCACAACTATAGAGCACTGGTAGTTGCTCTAAAACTCAGGTACGGAACTCAAAATCAGTCTGAAGTCTACAGAGCTAGGTTTAGGACTAGAGTTCGTGCTAAAGGGGAGAGCCTGCAAGAGCTGGCACTGGACCTGGAAATTATGTCACACAAGGCCTACCCAACTGTGCCACCTGATGTCCTCAAGCTGTTGCTGAGGGATCAGTTTGTAGAATCCTTGGACAGTCCACAACTGAAGATACAAGTAGAGCAAGCACACC
>NW_013666841.1:139595-146959 GCF_000517525.1 Limulus polyphemus | reverse complement strand
GACATTTTCGTGATCTTAAACAAAGTATTGAGACCTGTTACTGATTTCGTTAATCCTGAAATTAGTTAACGACAGTGAAAGTACTAATCTTTAATCCTAAGATTATTCAACAAGTGGAAGTACTAATCTAACAAATTGGAATAAAAGTTCGGCATTGAACCAAAAGTCACACGTTTCAGTGCCAGCACTACTGCCTTCCTTAAACTTTTATTGTTATTTCCTTCATTTGTAGAAACGTTTTCAAAAAATCCAAAGTTGAAAATGATCAAGCTCAGAGAGTACGTCTAATCACGTCATTAAAAAAGAAAAGTATTTCGTGACACTCTTACTCTCTGTCTTTACAGGAAATTGTCCTTACAATCAGGGGAATTCCAAAAAATGATAAACCAACCTCTAACTACAAATGATCAATAATGAATTACGTGACGTACACTGGTAATTAGTGTATATTTAACAATCCTAGGAAACGAAAAACAGGGAATTTCCAAAATTGATCATCTAACAATACCTTAGTTAAAGCACAATATGGTGTACTTAAAACAATCGAGAATTATCTCTTACTTTTGGAAAACAGGACAGGCAGGAATTTGAAATAAAAGCACAAAACCTTAAAATCTTTCTTTTCACATCTCTTTTTTTTTGTGTTAGGTATTTCAATAATGAAGCATACAGTATGTTTTGTCTGTTTGTTGAATTTCTCACAAAGCTATTAGAAGATTAACTGTTCTAACCATCCATAATTTAGAAGTGATAGACTAGAGAGAAGGCAGCCAGTTGACACCACCCACCGCCAACTCTTGAGCAACTCTTTACTAACGAAAATTGGTATTGACAGTCACTTTATAATGTCCCCACAGCTGAAAGGGAAAATATGTTGTCAGCCATATTAAAATCTTCGTAATTAAACTGCATTGGCCACCTAAACAGTGTAAAATTCCTAAATACAATTTCTAAGCAATAACTAAGAACCACCAATATATGTGTATAATTTTCACAAATTCCAGCAACAAATGCTGCGTATAAGTCCCGTGAAAAACATGAAAATATCAATACAAATTGTTTTGTTAAGATCTGCAATTCTAAACATACCCATACAGAGTGTCGTGCCTAGTAATGACCTGTAATTCTAAACATACCCCTACAGAGTGTCGTGCCTAGTCATGATCTGCAATTCTAAACATACCCGTACAGAGTGTCGTGCCTAGTCATGATCTGCAATTCTAAACATACCCCTACAGAGTGTCGTGCCTAGTCATGATCTGCAATTCTAAACATACCCGTACAGAGTGTCTGCCTAGTCATGATCTGCAATTCTAAACATACCCGTACAGAGTGTCGTGCCTAATCATGATCTGCAATTCTAAACATACCCCTACAGAGTGTCTTTCTAAACTGTAATTCTAAACATATCTACTCTTAGTTTCCTTATGTTATATCATTAGATATATTTTAAATAAACTTAAAGTTTAGAAAATACTACAAAACATACTCTCATCGTTTTGGTGCACTATTCAATTATGTAACACATCGTTACTGCAATAACGACTTAAATATGCTTCCTCCTTCTTCTCTCCTGGGTTAACACTCAAAGTTAGGTTCAGCCTGATTTTATAACACCTAAGGGTAGCTTCAGCCTGATTTTATAACACCCAAAGTTAGGTTCAGCTTGAAGGTACAACATCTAAAGTTGAGCTCAGCTTAAAGGTAGAACACCTAAATTTAAGTTTAGCCTCATGTTACAACACCTAAATTTAGGCTCAGCGTGAGGGTACATTATCTAGTAAAATATTAAAATTCACAAACGAACAACGTTTTATAATACACAATTAAAATCTTTATTTAAACCGATCAACTGTTGTAAAAGTCATTCTTCAAGTTTCTACCCCTGAGCATAACGTGAAACCACGTTGAAACATGTAAAGTGAATTTTATAACAGTTGATCGGTTTAAATATAGATTTTAACTGTGTATTATAAAACGTTGTTCATTTGTGGATTTTAATATTTTCTAGTGTTAAAACAATTAGCTGGAAAAACGTTTTCAGTAGATAGAATGGTTTGATTACAATAAATCACACTGTAAGGTGTTTTCATACTTAGAGTTCATAACGACTGTCCCTAAGTATGAAAACACTATACAGTGTGACTCATAACGACTGTCCCTAAGTATGAAAACACCTTACAGTGTGATTCATAACGACTGTCTCTAAGTATGAAAACACCTTACAGTGTGATTCATAACGACTGTTCACACTGTATAGTGTTTTCATACTTAGGGACAGTCGTTATGAATCACACTGTAAGGTGTTTTCATACTTAGGGACAGTCGTTATGAGTCACACTGTAAGGTGTTTTCATACTTAGAAATAGTCTTTTGACAAAGTTGAGAGGTGGTTAACTTAGATATATTAATGAATATTTGACGACAATGACAAATCTAAAACACCCTTGATTACAATGTTTCGCTACTAATAACTGTACAATATATATATATATATATATCCACATTTAATAACAGCACAATAGAACAATGTATCGAAACTATTGATTTCAACGTTCCACAGTTCATAACAATACAATGGGAGCGATGTATCTAAACTATTGATTTCAACGTTCCACAGTTCATAACAATACAATAGGAACGATGTATCGAAACTGTTGATTTCAACGTTTCACAGTTACTAACAATAAAATAGGAGATATTTATCTAAACTATTGATTTCAATGTTCCACAGTTCATAGCAATACAATAGGAACGATGTATCGAAACTGTTGATTTCAACGTTCCACAGTTACTAACAATAAAATAGGAGATATTTATCTAAACTATTGAATTCAATGTTCCACAGTTCATAGCAATACAATAGGAACGATGTATCGAAACTGATGATTTCAACATTTCACAGTTACTAACAATAAAATAGGAGATATTTATCTAAACTATTGATTTCAACGTTCCACAGTTCATAACAATACAATAGGAACGATGTATCGAAACTGTTCATTTCAACGTTCCACAGGTAATAACAACATAATAGAAGATATTTATCTAAACTATTGATTTCAACGTTCCACAGTTAATAACCATACTACTGTTCTGTTTTTCTTTGTCGTATTTTGTGGTGAAAAGTTACTTACTTTTTCAATGATTAAACTCCTAATATTAAATTATCTAACCAATCTCTTTAGCAAACAGACAGGAAAAATGTAGTGCAAATTACATTATTAAAAACATAACTTCTATTTAAATAATAATAATTCCAGGTAATCCACTTGAAAAACAATCTAATCTGAACATTAAATCTCTTTCATTTGATTGGTTGATTCTCTACGAATAAATACGTACTTTATAAAGTTAGAAAATAAAAATTATCCTTAGAGCATAATTTATTTAAAAGGACGTTTCTTATTAAAATCAGATCCTCAATATTTTCAAGATACCTTAAGTTATGTAAGGTGACCAACCTAGGTACAACTTATGAGTAGTTTTAACCTTAAGTTATGTAAGGTGGTCAACCTAGGTACAACTTATGAGTAGTTTTTAACCTTAAGTTATGTAAGGTGACCAACTTAGGTACAACTTATGAGTAGTTTTTAACCTTAAGTTATGTAAGGTGACCAACATAGGTACAACTTATGAGTAGTTTTTAACGTTAAGACATGTAAGGTGACCAACCTAGGTACAACTTATGAGTAGTTTTTAACCTTAAGCTATATAAGGTGACCAACCTAGGTACAACTTATGAGTAGTTTTTAACCCTAAGTTATGTAAGGTGACCAACCTAGGTACAACTTATGAGTAGTTTTTAACTTTAAGCTATATAAGGTGACCAACCTAGGTACAACTTATGAGTAGTTTTTAACTTTAAGCTATGTAAGGTGACCAACCTAGGTACAACTTATGAGTAGTTTTTAACCTTAAGTTATGTAAGGTGACCAACCTAGGTACAACTTATGAGTAGTTTTAACCTTAAACTATGTAAGGTGATGAACCTTGATACATCTTATGAGTAGTTTTTAAATTTAACGACTCCACTTCGTATTCAGTTCGTTACTGACGATAAGACGCTAATTAAAACAAACTTCTTCAAAGGGTAGTAGCATGTATTAGTAAATTCGTATAATATTATTCCTTTTTTTTATCCTTATATTATTTCTTGTTACGAAGAACTAACAATCTGATTCGGGTGCTTTAAAAAGTGAGTTCCATCTTGATTGAAAGCTGTAATTTTCTATCAAGATTCAGTACTGATAATTAGGTGGTTCTTCTTTAAACGAGATAAAATACAACTCGGACTCTATGTTTTATAATTCATTATCTGTTATCGAGACGAAATGAATATTTAACTCAATCATTCATCATATTTGTGACGGAACAGATATTACTATCTGCTCAGTTGATTAATTTCATATCTCATAAACACTTTTATTTATCACCCGAGACCGTTTTCTGATTGGTGGGGAGTTTCTTTTTTAACAAGTACTGAACATATTTATTTCTCATTAACTGATTGAAAACAGAAGTGTATGCGTTGTTACGTGTAACAGGTACTGGATGGCGTTGGTACGTGTAACAGGTACTGGATGGCGTTGGTACGTGTAACAGGTACTTGTACGCGTTGGTACGTGTAACAGGTACTTGTACGCGTTGGTACGTGTAACAGGTACTGTATGCGTTGATACGTGTAACAGGTACTTGTACGCGTTGGTACGAGTAACAGGTACTGGTATGCGTTGGTACGTGTAACAGGTACTGGCATCCGTTGGTACGTGTAACAGGTGCTGGCATCCGTTGGTACGTATAACAGGTACTGGTATGTGTTGGTACGTGTAACAGTTACTAGTATGCGTTGGTACGTGTAACGGGTACTGGTATGCGTTGGTACGTGTAACAGGTACTGGTATGCGTTGGTACGTGTAACAGGTACTGGTATGCGTTGGTACGTGTAACAGGTACTGGTAGGCGTTGGTACGTGTAACAGGTACTGGTATGCGTTGGTACGTGTAACAGGTACTGGTATGCGTCGGTACGTGTAACGGGTACTGGTATGCGTTGGTACGTGTAACAGGTACTGGTATGCGTCGGTACGTGTAACAGGTACTGGTATGCGTTGGTACGTGTAACAGGTACTCTTCTACAATTGTTGTGCATTTCAATACTTTTTGTAGCAATTACAGACTTTTGGAACCCAACTATATGATAAAACATGACTTATTGTTAAACCAAACAGGCCCCCTTGTGGCACAGCGGTATGTCTGCGGACTTACAACGCTAGAAACCGGGTTTCGATACCCGTGGTGGGCAGAGCACAGATAGCCGTTGTGTAGCTTTGAGCTGGATATCTCCTATAGTCTAAGCTTAACGGCAAGAAACTGACTCTCTTAATGTCTTAGCTTTTATTTTTTGTTAGAAGTTAGAGGTGCTTGACTGGCCCACTGTCTTTACAAAGATTAGAGTAATGACGCAAATTTCTCTCTATGAGATTTACATGCAAAAAATTAAAGTCGTATTTTGTTAACTGACATTCTCGTATATGAATTTCTAACGGTACTAATTAGTATTATCTTCAAGTGTTTGGTGTGTGATCGCACATGCTTGTGCTGTTGCTTTGAGAGAAAGTTCCTCTATTTGAAAACATCAGCTGAAGATCTTGTAACAAATCATTTTACATCAGTAGACCTAACACAAGATCTGAAAACGAATCATTTCAACTAACCCATATATACATGATGCTCTAAAACGACAGGTTTGTTCTATTCTCATGTCCATCTTGTATCAAGAGAACAATATTGTTGTGTTATATTCCGATTTCCATGGTGCATCAAAAGGACAGGACTACTGTGGTATATTTTGATGTAAATGATGTGTCTAGAGGACAAGTTTCTTGGTCTTTATTTTGATATTTATGGTGTTTCAAGAGGACAAGTTTTTTATTTATATTTTAATATCTATGGTGTTTCAAGAGGACAGGTTTATTGATTTATATTTTGATAGTTATGGAGTTTCAAGAGAACAGGTTTTTTAGTTATATTTTGATATTTATGGTGTTTCAAGAGAACAGGTTTTTGAGTTATATTTTGATATTTATGGTGTTTCAAGAGAACAGGTTTATTGAGTTATATTTTGATATTTATGGTGTTTCAAGAGAACAGGTTTATTGAGTTATATTTTGATATTTATGGTGTTTCAAGAGAACATGTTTCGTGGGTTATATTTAATGTTTATAGTGTTTCTAAGGGACAGGTTCTATTCTGATGTCCATGTTGTATCAAGAGAACAAGATTGTTGGGTTATATTCTGATGCCTATGATGTTTCTAAAGGACAGGGTTATATTTTATAGTCTATGGTGTTTGAAGAGGACAGGTTTGCTGCTAATGCGAATGAAAAATTCCTTAAACTTTACTCGTTACAACTACGATCATTGAGTCTACACTTCATAATATTTCATGTATAGAATTATTTCTTGTTTTTACCTAAAAAACTGAAAATTTGAAAACACCTATCAAAGCGCTGCCTAAAATATTGGTATGAGAGAAAAGACTAAATAGATGGATAAACTGATCATAGTTGCAAGCAAAATAGAGCTTTAAAAAATAGCGCTTATTCTAACTGAACCTTTCCAAAAATATCCTAAATGACTTAGACCGTCAGGTCGTCGAACCTTTGGTATAATTATGGTCGTACCAAGAAAACACTGTATACATCATCATCACCATATTTAAATAGGTATAGAACACATAATATTTTTAGAACCTTCGAAACTAAAATCAGGCCCTGAACACCAAATACAGACTCGGTGGGCACGTGCCCTGACCAAAAAGGGAAATCAAGAGTGGCATATCACAGTGATATATCCCAGAAAACAGCAAAAGTGAAACAGCTTTTGTATTCCTTACTGATTTTTGTATTTTTTCAGAAGTTAAGGTGTGTCGTTAATTGGCCAGTCAACTTACAAAGAAATGAATGAAACATAACTTGCTGTAAAAGAACACTATATTTTTAGGTTGATTTTCGGTGAAACCATGATGCATTGAATGAAGTACAGGAATCCCTTGATTAGTGCTGTTAATGTGTTCTTTAAAAGAGCTGCACTAATCGAATATAATAGCTTATAGGAAATCATGTAATTCGTACCTCAATTTTCATTCTCATTCACAATTAATTTCTATTTTGTGTATTTTTTAGTCAAAGTATAGGTATATAAGAAAATGCGAAAAAAATGCAATGAATTAAAATTTATTGATCTGATTTTTTTAAAACTTTAAATATCTATTTAGAGTGGCTTGTCGCATCGTATTCTCATGGTCTTCATATAATTGGCGGTGCTGAGAAATTGCCTCATCAATTTTTCTGCAAATTTGAC
>NW_013666841.1:135585-138595 GCF_000517525.1 Limulus polyphemus | reverse complement strand
TAGTTACCCATTTTCTATTTTTAATTTAAAAAAATTAATTTCGGTGCCTAAAACTTACTTTTCAATTACTATGGTTAATGAATACTATGAAATGTGTGTTACCGCACTAATCGAATATTGGTTATAAAAAAATTTAAGCGCACTAAACGAAAACGCATTAATCGAGGGATCCCTGTATTTTAAAAACAATAAAGTTTAGATAAGAAATAGCCGGAAGTTTTTTCTTTCTTTTTATTTTTCAAAAACTGCGATGAATCAAAATAACAATGTTAATTAATCACGTGTAGTTTACTTACTAAAAATGAATAAAGTTAATCTCTCTCAACCAATCACAGAACTTTTGGGATTTTCTTAAGAGATATTTAAAATGGATTTGTTCAATTAACGTAGAAGTATGGAGTTAAGACGGTCCCCTTAGGTAAAACGGCCACTCCGATAATTCATAATTGTAATGTGTTGTCACCTAGAGTGAATTACGTGTAACCATTGTTCACGTGACCTCGTGCGTAAAAACATTAGCGGACGGACACGAATGTGAATCATCAATGTGTGACTTCAGTTTTTTGTTTATAACTTTGATCTAAGATAAACACTTTTAATTTCTATAGTTACCAAGTAGATATTTTAGGTAATTTCACTTTGTTGATTTCAAACAATAAATAGTTATAAGTAGCCAAATATGGCGTAAAAGAAACACAGTTCATATATACTGATTTTCCATACAGTAAGATTACTTTACAATGATTGGCTTAGAGTAAGACACCTCCCCTTCCCACGCTGCGAGGCCGTCTTACCACACACACACTAGTATCCATTTTCTTTTCTGCCTCTGTCCTAGGAAATGCGCAACTTCCGCAAAAAGCACATCCTTCCCAGAAGTTTAAATGATAATGTAAACGATTTAAATGCAGATGCCAAAAGCATCATTTATTTTAAATTGCAGTTTTAATACGTTAAATGCGGGCCATTTGACCCCAGCTTGGAGGTCCGTTTTATCCATTGATATAGGTAAAAATGGCCCACAACCACAAGAATTGGTTCCAATATCTAGCAAAATGTCTATGTTCAATATCTAGAAATCATGTTTCCAATTTTTCATGTCGCCTTACCCCACAAGTTATAACAGACAAACACGAGCACATTTAAGTTAATGGTCTTTTTTTACTTTATCTTATATAACCATGGTAATAAGTAGGTAAACAACTACTTATAAGCACAAGGAAAAGTTAAATTGATAGTGGAGCATACTACATGTTTTAACAGAACATTGGTCTGACTTCTTCAGGTCTGATCAGTACTAAACAATGCGAGATTTATATATCATACAAAGACAAAATTCAGAAGGATTAAATGTGACGGAAATGGTGTCAGCAGGTGACAGGATATAGGTAGAGGTCAAAACTTATATAGCCATAAGCCACACACGCTTAGAACCAGGTGGAGGCTGGTTGCAAAGTTGTCTGCTGATTCGGGTTATTTTAAATGCCCATGACATTTCTCTCACGCATGATGGAATCGAAACACTTAATTGTCTTTTTTTTTAACTTGTGTCTTTTTCTTGCTTAGTCTCTGTAACAGCTAGATAATTGATCTTGTGTTGTGATTAGGTCTTAAGATATGTATCTCTAGCTATGATGACAATTGAATAGAAACACATTGTCTTTGGCGTCAGGTCTCCAAAAATCTTGGAAATGAATATCTAAACAGCAGTGACTAATTATTTACAAAGGATTAAGCTGGCAGCTTGAAGTGAAGTTTATAACGAATTACTTTTAATGATCAACATGAATTGTTGGTGTTCTTGTTGAGTTCTGTTTCTATGATGTAACTAGAATTATTTACGTTGAATTATACAATAGCAAACTTCAAACAATAAATCTCAGTACAATTATTTAGCTCGAGCGCGCTTATAAACTTTCACGGAGCGCCTAGTGACAAACAAACGAACTGTTTCGTTTGATCATTATTGGATTCCATCACAAATCCGCCACGTTTTAATAGATCTTTTTTATGTTGTTGTTGGTTTACTTATACTCTATCGGGAAATTCTCATACGTGATCCAGATAACTTGGAAGTCCACCAATGGAGTGATAATTAACAGAAAACGAGTAATAAACAATTATTAATTCCTTTAGATATAATAAATATATATTTTTTAATGAAATAACCTAACAAGTTTTTACAAGTTTCACACCAAACAAATATTTGTTAAAATAGGAGAAAAACATATTCATCCATTATACTGATGTATGTAACCGTTATATCCACATATATATGAAAATAATGTTACATGCTCACACATGTTTAAAATGAATGTAGATATTGAACAAATAGAAAACATAGCGTACTCTGGTAGAGCTGGATAGATAGAAAACATAGCATACTCTGTTGGTACTGAACAACTAGAAAACATAGGATACTCTGTTAAAAATAGAGAAATGTAAACATAACATACTCTGTTACAACTGGAAAAATAGAAAACATACGATACCTTCGTAGCACTGGACGAGTACAAAAAATAGGATACTCTGTTAATTCTGTACAAATAGAAAACATAGAATACTCTCTTAGAACTGGAAATATAGAAAACATACAATATTCTGTTAGTACAAGACAAATTAAAAACGTAGGATAATATGTTAGTATTGGACAATCAGAAAAAAATACCCTGTTAGTACTTGACAACACAAAATATAGTATAATCTGTTGGTACTGGACAAATATAAAACATAGCATACTCTGTTAGTACTTGAAAAATACAAAATATAGTATAATCTGTTGGTACTGGACAAATATAAAACATAGCATACTCTGTTAGTACTTGAAAAATACAAAATATAGTATAATCTGTTGGTACTGGACAAATATAAAACATAGCATACTCTGTTAGTACTTGAAAAATAAAAAATATAGTATAATCTGTTGGTACTGGACAAATATAAAACATAGCGTACTCTGTTAGTACTTGAAAAATAAAAAATATAGTATAATCTGTTGGTACTGGACAAA
>NW_013666841.1:129322-134859 GCF_000517525.1 Limulus polyphemus | reverse complement strand
GTTAGTACTTGAAAAATAAAAAATATAGTATAATCTGTTGGTACTGGAGAAATAGAAAGCATTGGATACTCTGTTAGTACTTGAAAAATATAAAACAGGATACTATGTTAGTCTGGACAAATATAAAAAATAGCATACTCTGTTAGTACTTGAAAAATAAAAAATATAGTATAATCTGTTGGTACTGGAGAAATAGAAAGCATTGGATACTCTGTTGGTACTGGACAAATATAAAATATGGGATACTCTGTTGGTACTAAAGAAATAGAAAGTATAGGAAATCTGTTGGCAGTAGACGAATAGAAAACATGGCATACTGTGTTAGTAATGAACAAATAAAAAACTAGGATACTCTTGTAGGACAGGACAAATAGAAAACGTATTATACACTGTTAAAACTGGACAAATGGAAACAAAGCAAATGTTGCAAGTTACGTTCAATAAATTTTTATCTAACAAAGTTTACATAAACAGAAACAGCATAGCTGTTGTATTCAACTTCTAAAGTTGTTCACTGTTGTTTAAACATTTTTATTTTAAAAAAGTAGTAGAACTGTTTGTTATCTGGCAGCATTTTAGATATATTCGCCACCTAGTGGTGTTTTTGAACTATTCGAAATCTTGCGGCATTTTGGAAATATTCACCATTTAGCGGCAGCAAGTCGCGTATAATCTTCAGTCTGCTGGTTTTGTTGCACTATTTAGACTATTTTATTACGCAAGTAACTTAATCCTACTACAAGTTTTATGTTATTCACATCCTAACTGCTAAATAAATATCTACATCTTGAACTTCTTAAGCTGGTTTTATAAATTGAGATTTTTTTCTATTTGGCTTAAACATAGAATTATTAAAATTAACGTATCTCAACGTATCGTAGACATAGCCTAAGCTAACGTAGTAGTAAACGGTATTTGCGACTTTTAGTTTAAGTTCTACCATACATTAGTTTAAAACTACTTGCGCCTTTATACAAGCATTTCTGATTGGTAATCTATCTATTTTCCTAATAAGAAACTATCTAATATATATATATATATTTTTTTTACGAACCAGGAGCATAGTAGACCATCGCGCCATCTCTCGAGAATAACTTAAAATGACGTTTTCATGAAAAATAGAAAAAAAATCTAGAATTGGAAATACTGTAGTTTTCGTGTATTTCAAGCGATTTCTGAATTTTCTTGATATATATATTTGAGTATTTTGTATTACATATAGTTTGTATATTTTACTTCATAAAATTATTGTGAACAGTATACTGACAACATAATATTAATAACTTTAACATTAACAAGTTCAACAGAATAATAACAGTATTTGAATATTTTAAAATGAAACTATCTTTAAATATAACATTGTCAGTTATGGAAGCTTCCAAAATGCATAAAATTACTGGTATTAATAGTTGTTAACACATATATTTACAGTTATCAGTATTGGTAGTTTTAAAATAATTTTGTGTATCAGGAGTTTTTAACATACATATAGTTATTGGTATTGCTCGATTTTAGCATACATACAATTATCGGTATTATTAGCTTTCAAAATACATAAAATTATCAATATTAATAACTTTTTTTTTTCAAATGTATACAATTGTCAGTATTAGTAGCCTTTATAATATATACAGTTATCGATATTAGTAGTTTCCAAAACATATAAAGTTAAGCCTATTTTGCACATTGATCAATATAAGAGATCTATAGTAATAATATGATTTATAAGACTAAACATTTTTGTAGGCAGAGGTTTCAGTTTGAGGACGGTCTTAGTTAGTCTTGTAGTTTATATGTCAATGAGAAACTTTGAACTCAGAGAATCAAGACGTTTATTTTGGTTTGGTTTGAATTTCGCGCAAAGCTACATGATAGCTATCTGCGCTAGCCGTCCCTACTTTAGCAGTGAAAGACTAGAGGAAAGGCAGCTAGTTATCATCACCCACCGCCAACTCTTGGGCTACTCTTTTACCAACGAATAATGGGATTAACTGTCACTATATAACGCCCCCACGACTGAAAGGGCAAGCATGTTCGGTAAGAGGATTCGAACTCACGATATTTGTTATGTTTAACATGTAATGAAGCACGTGAGTTGTAACTTCGAATGACATCTTGTTTTATAGTCTTATTTACCCTTCTTACACAATTGATGAACTTAAACCTTCAAATATTTATTTCTAGATAAAATAACTGAATGTAATTATTTATTTGACAACATATTTGAAATTAGCCAAGTGAAATTAATGTAAAATACATATGCCAGGATTTGTTAATTTTACCGCGATCTTACATCATGGGCTATATGTACTCTATCCATCGCGGAGAATAGACCCCCAAATTTTGTGTTCTAAGTCTGTTAACGTACCACTGAACCACCATGGGAACAAATTATGCTTAAAAATTGTCTTTCCATCAGCAGAAGTTAGCCGTGACCTGATTTTAATAGTTCATTCAGTTGATTAGTGATAAAAAATAAACACAGAGATTATTAAATACGATAAATATAAAGGATTTAATGACGGCTAGGCGGAGATATTAATTGCGCGAAAATTTTAAACAAAGTTTTCATAAGCACTAGTCAGTAGAGCACACAAATGCATAAGACGCCGCTTAACTTGAAAATTGCAAGTCATATTTTCATAAGAGTATATCGTAGCAAACATCTATTTTATTAAATTGTTCATTAAAAACTGAATTGTAAGTTTATCAACGTAATATTGAATGAAACGAATGTAAAATTTGATAAACAAATAATACCAGACTAGTAAACAATTCAAAAAGACTCGATGCCTTATTTAAGTAAAATATATAATATTTCTATATTACTGACTGAATTATTTATGATTAGATTACTTTGATTGAATATCTCAGTGTCACTGACATGATAAAAATGTATTGATGATTTCTCTAAAACAATGAAATAACCGTAGCCACTACTAGATGGCGCAAAATACAATAGTGTTGTCAGAGTTTGCAATCTGTCTAATTATTTCCATTTTTAAAAAACCGACTACATTATCATTTAACCCTTATTTTCGCTTTACATAGCCAATTACTTCTCACTAAGAAATCCCTAGAGTAATTGAACCCCATCTTTCATATTATATGGTGTAGCTTCATACATCTTACACATTATTTTACACATTACGTAACGTAACCTTCCCAACATACACATCATGTGGCGTAACTTTCCTCGTATTACACATTATATGGTGTAATCTCCCTATATTACACACCACTTGCGTAACCTCCACATCTTGCATATCATGTGACGTACCTACCCTCTTAAACATTATGTGGCGTAATCTCCCACATATTACATGTCATGTGTCGTAACCTCCCCATCTTACACATCATGTAGCCTAACCTCTCTATATTACACATCACTTACGTAATCTCCCTATCTTATACACATGTGGCGTAACCCCACAATTCTACACATCATGTGATGTAACCTTCCCCCCATCTTATTCATGATGTAACGTAACCTCGCCTATCTTGCACATGACGTGACCTATGCCTACCTCACATCATTTGTCTGATTGTGAATGTGATTGGGTTCATTGTAATGAAGCACAATTTGACGAGGAAATTTTTATTGTTTCAATGAAAATTGAATTAAGTTTTAGTAAAAGTATCTTTGGTTCAGAGTTTATGTGAATATTTATATTAAATATCTCTATATTAAATACCACTACAGTGCCAAACATTATAGTTAAACAAACTGTTTAATAAACCACGGTTATACCTCACGGCCAGGCAATAAAGTTAAACAAACTGTTTAATAAACCACAGTTATACCTCACGGCCAGGCAATAAAGTTAAACAAACTATTTAATAAACCACGGTTATACCTCACGGCCAGGCAATAAAGTTAAACAAACTGTTTAATAAACCACGGTTATACCACTACAGTGCCAAACATTATAGTTAAACAAACTGTTTAATAAACCACACGGCCAGGCAATAAAGTTAAACAAACTATTTAATAAACCACGGTTATACCACCACAGTGCCAAACATTATAGTTAAACAAATTGTGTGCAGAGAAATAAAAACTAGTGTTTGTAATTCTCATTTTAAAGAGTCACAACTAAAACGATCTCTAGTTTTGTTTATTAACTAATTGTTAAAATACTGAAGTTTCGGTAAGCAAGACTTAGTACGCGTTCCTGATATTATCTTCAGTCCGTGTGAATATATTAGTGAAAATAAAAGAAAGAAGTGGGAAAGTTAAAGTGTTTGGTGAGAACAGTAAATTCTCCCCCCAACTTTTCTTGTGACGAATAACATTTCTAACTACTGAACTCACGAGGGGCCTGTATAAATTACCAGAGAACGAGTAACTTGAAATATGATAACGTTGGATACGGGGCAGGATGAAAGTCTCCCACGTTCTTGCTGGCTATCCTATTTATTTTCGATCAATATATGACATGAGATGACATTTTCAATCGCCAGTTAACATTCCAATATTGCCTTTTTATAGTTTTACTACCAAAGAGATTTCTTCGACGATTTATACTCCAACAAAACGCCGATATCATACGCCATAATGTGCTGAATTGTTTTACACCAGCTTTGCTGCGTTTCCTATACTGCATTCCGGATTGCCGGGATTATGGTTGTTTTGTTACTGATATAATCCCTAACGTCCCCCTCGGGATGTTTGGCCCATAGAGTTTCCCTATTCAACTGCTGTTGTACACTATTCGTATGAACATTTCCATTTGAGCAGGTGGTACAGATAGAGCAAAGCCATAAGTATACTCGTTCACTCATTTCGAAGGAATATGACAGAAAAATTATAACAAACTCAGATTTATTCTTGTATTTATTTAAATCTTAGTGCAGAAAAGACAACCAGTAATGCACAACATTTCTTATTTTAGTCACTTAAGTATTTGTAACACAAGTGTTTCGAAGTGCTATGAACATAAATATCAATTTTATGTAAAAGTAAGCCAATAATATTCAAGATTGATGTGATTTTAAAAAAATTTGAAAATCATACAAAACAGTTACGTATAAAGAGTTGATATCACATTAATAAATTCTAATCTCCGTGAAACACATGAACAGGGCAACATTTCAAAGTTGTACCTTTTCTCTGATAAATGCTTCCCGAAAGCTTCTGTCATACATATACAATGTTTCCTAAGAGTTTGTATCGTACATGTGAAGTGTTGACTGAAAGACCTGTATCGTACATGTGAAGTGTTGACTGAAAGACCTGTATCGTACATGTGAAATATTGGCAGAGAGCCTGTATTGTACATGTGAAGTGTTGACTGAAAGACCTGTATTGTACATGTGAAGTGTTGACTGAAAGACCTGTATCGTACATGTGAAATATTGGCAGAGAGCCTGTATTGTACATGTGAAATATTGGCAGAGAGCCTGTATTCTACATGTGAAGTGTTGACTGAAAGACCTGTATCGTACATGTAAAATATTGGCAGAGAGCCTGTATTGTACATGTGAAGTGTTGACTGAAAGACCTGTATCGTACATGTGAAGTGTTGACTGAAAGA
>NW_013666841.1:120037-128322 GCF_000517525.1 Limulus polyphemus | reverse complement strand
ATTACAAACACACCACTAACTTCTACGTATTGAAATCAAACTTATAAAGCTACTGTTGTCCAATGGTTACCCGTATTAGTAAAACATTCCACAGTTTTGACTCACAAGATATTAACAAACGACATCAAAAAAAGAAACTGTCACATCAAGACACTTTTTCATGGATTGCGCCCTTCGTGGATGAACCTTTAACTATTCGCCTTCGTCAAGCGATTTGAAGATTTGGTTTGAATATCAAAATCATACAAAACCCTGGTAGAAGGATATACTCACTCGTTCAGCCGTTAATAAAAAACACCGTCTATAAGCAATATATATATATATAACAATGCTCTATTTAGCGGGTATTTCAATAAATAGTATATAACACTGTTACATTTAGCAGTTATTTTAATAAACAGTATATAACAATGTTGTTTTAGCAGGTATTTCAATGAGCATTATATAGCAATATCATACTTAGCGTGTATTTCAATCTACCGTATATAGCAATGCTATATTTAGCATAAATTTTGATGAGCAGTATATTACAATGTTATATTTAGCAAGTATTTTATTGAACAGTATTAAAGAATACTATGTTTAGCGGGTATTTTAACGAACAGTATATAGCAATGTTGTATTTAGCATCTATTGTGAGGATGAGTATATAACAACATTGTATTTAGCACGTATTTTAATAAACAGTATATAACAATTATATATTTAGCAGGTATTTTAATGAACAGTGTATAACAATGTTGTACGTAGCAGGTATTTTATGGAATAGTATACAACATTATTATATTTAGCTTGTATTTTAATGAGAAGTATATAACAATGTTATATTTAACAAGTATTTTAATAAACAGTATATAACAATCTTATATTTAGAGGGTATTTTAATGAACAGTATTTAAAAATGCTATCTTTAGCGGGCATTTCAATCAACAGTATTTAACAATGCTATCTTTAGCGCGTATTTAAACGAGGAGTATATATCAATATTGTATTTAGCAGGTATTTTAAGGAGTAGTATATAACAATATTACATTTAACATGTATTTTATTAAACAGTGTATAACAATACTGTATTTAGCGGCTGTTTTAAAGAACAGTATATAACAATATTATATTTGGCTGGTATTTTAATGAACATTATATAACAATGTTATATTTATCAGGTATTGTAATGAACATTATATAACAATGTTATAGTTAGCGAATGAGTTCATAAGTAGTATATAACAAAGTTGTATTTAGAAGGAATTTTAAGGAGTAGTATACAACAATAATATAGTTAGCAGATATATTAACCAACATTATATAACAATGTTATATTTAACAGGTATTTTATTGAGCAGTATATAATAACAGTATGTTTAGCGGGTATTTTAACGAACTGTATATAGCAAAGTTGTATTTAGCATGTATTTTAATTAGTAGTTTATAACAATGTTATATTTAGCAGGTGTTTTAATAAGCAGTATATAACAATGCTGTATGTGGCAGGTATTTTAATTAGAAATATATAACAATGCTGTATTTATCGGGTATTTTAATGAACAGTATATAACATTGTTATATTTAGTGGGTATTTTAATGAACGGTATATAAGACTGCTGGATGTAGCGGTTTTTTTTTAACGAACATTATATCACAACGTTTTATTTAAGAGCTGTTTAATGAACTGGATATAAAAATGTTATATTTACGAGGTGTGTTAATGAACAGTATATAACAAAGTTTTACTTCACAACTGTTTAATTAGCAGTATATAACAATGTTATGTTTAACAGGTATTTTATGGAGCAATATATAACAACGTTATATCTATCAGGTATTTTAATGAACAATATATAACAATGTTGTATTTGTCTGCAATTTCAATGAACAGTGTAGAACAATGTTATATTAAGCAGGTATTTTAATGAACAATATATAACAATGCTCTATCTAGCGGGTATTTTAATGAGCAGTATATAACAATGTTGTACGTATCGTGTATTTTCATTGAAAATAAGCAGCAATGTTATTTTTAGCAGATATTTTAGTGAACAGTATATAACAATGCTGTATTTAGCGGTATTTTAATGAACAATATGAAAGTACACCATTGTTGTAGTACATTAATCTGTAATTGTTGTCATCAAATAATATGAAATGTAATTTAACCCTTAAATATGTGACATTTTCTTTTTTTTCAAACTTTTTCTCCAATCATGGCGCTTCTGTATGATAAGTACAGATGTTACAAATTCAACAAAAAAAAAAGTTTTTCTCTAACTATAAGCGCATCAGCATTTCTCAAATATAAGGTTATTACATTTAAATTTGGGATTTTTTAAAAATGTAACAAGCTTAAAGTTATAATTCACTTCAATGTTATGTTACAATTGAAAAATGTCATCCCCTGATGGCTCAGGGTAAACTCTCACAACTTAGAACGCTAAAATTCGGGTTTCGATACCCGTGATGGGCAGAGAACAGAAAGTTCACTGTGTAGATTTGTGTTTATTAACAAACAAATAAACCATACGCAGAGTATTTTGACTCACGACTCCTTCTGGATGCAAGTGTAAAAATTTTAATAAAACCATGAACATCAATACGTAGAAGTTACTGGTGTGTTTGTAATAAAAACTATAAACACCTGGCTTGCGTCTTACCGTCCATGGTGTTGCAGATTTCCTCAGTCCTATTAAGTTGACCGATAATGACACCTTTTTGGTAGCTGGTGGATGTTGTGAGTTAAAATGTAGAATAATAGGTTTAACATGTGGTTTATTCTATATAGAAGTAACAAGTTTGCTGTTTTCAATAAGGACCATGGTATTAAGAAATGGTATAGATTTCTGGACATTATCGGTATCAGTAAGTGTGAGCATTATGTTGGAGTGTTGATTATTAAGGAATTCAACCAATTCCAAAAGAGAAGGGAGACCATGGTTCCATGTACCGAAAATGTCGTCAATATATCTGTACCACCTAGCTGGTTCAAGATCAGTTTCAAAATTACACTGAGTAATTGTTTGTAGAGAGTTGAATCAAATTCAAAGTAACTGCTGTTGAGAATAAATTTGAGAGAATTTTCAATGACCTGTATCGTACATGTGAAATATTGGCAGAGAGCCTGTATTGTACATGTGAAATATAGGCAGAGAGCCTGTATCGTACATGTGAAATATAGGCAGAGAGCCTGTATTGTACATGTGAAATATTGGCAGAGAGCCTGTATTGTACATGTGAAATATAGGCAAAGAGCCTGTATTGTACATGTGAAATATTGGCAGAGAGCCTGTATTGTACATGTGAAATATAGGCAGAGAGCCTGTATCGTACATGTGAAATATTGGCAGAGAGCCTGTATTGTACATGTGAAATATAGGCAGAGAGCCTGTATTGTACATGCGTGATTCAATGAATAGATAGGTAGATAGATGAGAACATTAAGACAGGTTGGCAATATATTTATTCTCTAAAGAGACGATGTAGAAGTAGGTGTTTACTTAGGTAAGGTTTAAGTTTCTAATGTAACCGTGCCTTCTAAGTCCTGTCCAATATCTACATACATTAAGTTTCGTAACCCTGAAATAAGTGAGCAGTTATTTAGAGTTACATGATTTCAGTTGAAAAGTAATTGATTGGTTGAAAATACAACCCGCCTAATCAATCAGTTCACTTTGAACTTTGTGCTTGATTAAACAGATATCAAGGAATGTCATCTGGGCTGCAAACGTTTCCATCAGGATTTAAAGACAAGCGATTAGAGGTTATATGACTGAAATAGGAAACGTCTGAATATATACACTGATTTCTATCATATGTATGAAGAAATCTTATGTAAATGCGTCATCAGGATCGTGCGTTGGAGATTTTCCTCTCATGCTTGGATTCTCCCGTTTACTCCGAAACATAGTGACTGCTTCTGTCCATGACAGCGGCTTCAAACAGATGGTTTTCTACCATTGCCAACGTACCGACAAACAGAAAAGTTTTGAACGAGTCTAAGAGGGGTCTTTCGCTCCGATTCCCCTCATCCTGACGTGCTACCCGCCGGAGATGAGCTTGGTTTACGCCGAAATGGATAAAGATTTCTGCTTACCGACTGGTGTATCTTTTGTGGCTGAGCATCAAGTTGAAACGTTTATGTAAACCACATTCCAGAAACAGTCTCCAAAAACGATTTTTCTTGGAAAGATTTATTTTGTTTTACAAAACTTCAGATAAAAGTTACAGTGTTTGTTTTTTAACTGGGTTATGTACTTCAACTCTGAAACAATTCGACAAGCAGCGAAAACTGTGCATTATTGTTCGTGCGCTGAACAACTTTTTCAAGCTATAAATTGTTCGTTCCGTCAGATCTTATACTTATTTTTTAAAACTTTAAATGTTAACTGGTCTTTCTCAAGACACAAAACAAAACATTTATGTTTCTTAAAGAAAAACTGCGGTAGTAAAATTCCTGTGCGTGTTCTAGTGGTTGATGATCCGAGCTGAGTAAGTACATGAATAGTTCGAACGGTAATATGTCACTGAACACAGTGCACACGTTCACTTATGGGAATTATATAACGGTGACTTTCAAACCCGCTATCTGGTTAAGATAATCGCGAAGGCTGCGAGTGTTACCGATTGGTTTCCCTCCTTCTGGTCAGCAGTTCAGCTGTGCCTAAACGTTAGGGGTCTTTGACTGGTCCACTCGGCACATTTGTCGCATAAAGTACCGTTCGGGTTGAAAATAGTAAAACTAAACCTTCCCACCAATTGCCTTTGTTAAATAGAAAATTTCAACTGGTAACTATCTTGATACCTATGAGATTTTGGAAACCTGTATAATTGTGCTAGAATATACACTTAAATCACTCTGAGTTACATAATGATGATTCGTGAGTAACAAACACTTAAACCACTCTAACTTACATATAGCAGTATATAACGATATTATATTTTGCAGGTATTTTCATAAACATTATATAACAATGTTGTATTTTGCAGGTATTTTCATAAACATTATATAACAATGTTGTATTTACCAAGTATTTCAATGAACAGTGTATAACAATATTATATTTTGCAGGAATTTTAATGAACAGTATATATAACAAGGTTTCATTTAGCGGGTGTTTTAATAAACAGTATATAACAATGTTTTATTTAGCAGGTATTTTAACGAACAATATATAACAATGTTATATTTAGCTGGAATTTTAAGGAATACTATATAACACTAATATACTTAGCTGGTATTTTAATGAATAGTATATAACAATGTTGTATTTAGCAGGTATTTTAATGGACAGTACATAGCAATGATGTATTTAGCAGGTATTTTAAGGAGTAGTATACGACAATATTATAGTTATCAGGTTTTGTAATAAGCAGTATCTAACAATGCTATATTTAACATGTATTTTAATCAAAAGTATATAACAATATTATATTTATTACGTATTTTAATGAACAGTATTCAACAATGATGAATTTATAGGGTATTTTAATCAACAGTATATAACAATATTATATTTAGCAGTAATTTTAAGGAATACTATATAACCCTAATATACTTAGCAGGTATTTTAATAGTTTGTTTTTAATCAAGCACAAAGCTACACAATGGGCTATCTGTGCTCTGCCCACCACGGGTATCGAAACCCGCATTCTAGCGTTGTAAGTCATACTGTGTAAGTCCGCAGACATACTGCTGTGCCACTGGGGGGGTATATTTAGTAGGTATTTCAATGAGTATTATATAACAATATTGTATTTTGCAGGTAATTTAACAACTAATATATAACAATGTTGTCTTTAGCAGGTATTTCAACAAGCCGTATATAACATTGTTATAATTAGCAGGTAGTTGAAAGAACAGTATATAACAATGCTATACTTAAAAGGTATTTCAATTAGCAGTGTATAACAATATTATATTTTGCAGGTATTTCAATATACAATATATAACAGTGCTTTATTTTGCGTGTATTTTGATGAACAGCATATAACAATATCATATTTAGCAGGTATTTTAATGAACAGTGTATAACAATGTTGTATTTATCGCATATTTTAAGGAAAGTTATTTAACAATGCAATGTTTGCTGGATATTTTAGCCCCCTGTAGCGCAGCGGTATGTCTGCGGACTTACAATGCTAGAAACCGGGCTTCGATACCCGTGGTGGGCAGAGCACAGATAGCCCATTGTGTAGCTTTATGCTTAACTTCAAACTCGATATTTTAACGAACGGTTTATAGCAATATTTTATTTAGCAGGTATGTTAAGGAGTATTATACAAGAATATTATATTTAGCAGGAATTTTAATGAATAGTATATAACAATGTTAAAATAGTTAGCAGGTATTTTAATGAACAGTACCTAACAATGTTGTATTTAGTAGGTATTTCAGTGAGCATTATGTAACAATGTTAGATTTTGTAGATAGTTCAAGAAACAATATATATAATAATGCTGTCTTTAGCAGGTATTTTAATAAACAATATATAGCAATGTTGTATTTAGCAAGTATTTTAAGGAGTAGTATATAACAATATTATAGTTATCAGGTATTGTAATGAAGAGTAACAACAATACTATAATTAGCATGTATTTTGATCTAAAGTATATAACAATGGTGTCTTTAGAGGGTATTTTAATGAACAGTATATAATAATGTTGAATTTAGAGGGTATTTTATTGAACAGTATATAACAATTTATTATGTAGCAGGAATTTTGAGGAATAGTATATAACAATATTATATTTAGCGGGTAATTTAACGAACACTATACAAAAATGTTATATTTAGCAGGAATTCTAAGGATTGGTATATAAAAACGTTATATTTAGTTGTTATTTTAATGAACAATATATATAACAATATTATATTTAGCGGGTATTTTATTAAGTAGTATATCACAATATTTTATTTAGGGGTGTTATAATAAACCGTATGTAACAATGGTGTACTTAGCTGTAATTTTAAGAAATAGTATAAAAAAATGATATACTTACGGATATTTTAATGAACAGTATATAACAATGTTGTATTTAGAAGGTATTTTAATGAACAGTATATGACAATGCTGTCTTTAGCGGGAATTTCAATGAACAGCATTTAACAATGCCATGTTTAGCGCGTATTTAGACGAACGGTACATAACAATATTATATTTAGCAGGTATTTTAATAAGCACTTAATAACAATGCTGTGTTTACCGGGTAGTTTAAGAAACAGTATATAACAATGTTATATTTAGCGGGTATTTTAATAAACAGTATATAAAAATGCTGTATTTACCGGGTATTTTAAAAAACAATATATAACAATGTTATATTAAGCGGGTATTTTAATGATCATTATGCAACAATTCTGTATTTAGCAGATATTTTAAGGAGTAGTATATAACAATATTATACATAGCATGTATTGTAATGAACAGTATATAATAATGCTGTATTTAACGTGTATTTTGATATACAAATACAACAATGTTATATTTAACAGGTATTTTAATAAGTAGTATATAACAATGTTATATTTATAAGGAATTATAATGAACAATAAATAACAATGATGTATTTAGATGGTATTTTAATCAACAGTATATAACAATGTTATATTGAGCTGAAATTTTAAAGAGCAATATATAACAATATTATTTTTAGAGGGTAGATTTATGGACAGTATATAGCATTGATATATATAGCAGGAGTTTTAATCATCAGAAAATAACATTGAATAGAAGGAAGTATAAGCTCGGTTATGAATCTTCTTAGATCGACCAGCTGTTATACTATCATTGATATTCCTACAAAAACTCTCTGCCTATATTTCACATGTACAATACAGGCTCTCTGCCAATATTTCACATGTACAATACAGGCTCTTTGCCTATATTTCACATGTACAATACAGGCTCTCTGCCTATATTTCACATGTACAATACAGGTCTTTCAGTCAACACTTCACATGTACGATACAAGTCTTTCAGTCAACACTTCACATGTACGATACAGGCTCTTTGCCTATATTTCACATGTACAATACAGGCTCTCTGCCAATATTTCACATGTACGATACAGGTCTTTCAGTCAACACTTCACATGTACAATACAGGCTCTTTGCCTATATTTCACATGTACAATACAGGTCTTTCAGTCAACACTTCACATGTACGATACAGGTCTTTCAGTCAACACTTCACATGTACAATACAGGCTCTCTGCCAATATTTCACATGTACAATACAGGCTCTCTGCCAATATTTCACATGTACGATACAGGCTCTCTGCCTATATTTCACATG
>NW_013666841.1:115397-119037 GCF_000517525.1 Limulus polyphemus | reverse complement strand
AATACGTAGAAGTTAGTGGTGTGTTTGTAATACAAATTATAAACATCAATACGTAGAAGTTAGTGGTGTGTTTATAATAAAAACTATAAACATCAATACGTAGAAGTTAGTGGTGTGTTTGTAATAAAAACTATAAACATCAATACGTAGAAGTTACTGGTGTGTTTGTAATAAAAATTATAAACATCAATACGTAGAAGTTTCTGGTGTGTTTATAATAAAAACCATGAACATCAATACGTAGAAGTTAGTGGTGTGTTTGTAACAGAAACTATAAACATCAATATGTAGAAGTTAGTGGTGTGTTTGTAATAAAAACCATGAACATCAATACGTAGAAGTTAGTGGTGTGTTTGTAATAAAAATTATAAACATCAATACGTAGAAGTTAGTGGTGTTACCACTGAGCCACCGGGGGATTTAAAACATCAAAACTTTGACAGTTTGGATTAATAAAACAAGTTCAATAACGTTTATAGTCCCTTTCTATAAACATCAACTGATACGACTACTGAAGTTCCCTTAACTCATCAGACAGCCAGTGTTACATAGTTGATAATAAGTCCATCCATTAACTTATTCATACGTCAAGTAGGCCTGGCTGTTAAAGCATTCGACTCTCAAACTGCGTGTTAGTATCCCCATCACCGAACATTCTCGCAATTTCAGCCTTAGGGGCGTTATAAGAGACGGTCTTAAAATAGTTGTCCAAGAGTTGGCAGTGGGTTGTGTTGACCAGCTGTCCACCCTCTAATCTATCACTGCAAAACTGAAGACAACAATCGCAGATAGCCCTCGAGCAGCTTTGCGCGAAATTCAACAAACAAACAAACCATATGTCCGGAATGCAGAAATTGACTCTTTTTCTCTAATAACATGAAACTAAGGTATTTATCTATGTTTGTCTTTGACACAAAGTTAGGTATCTCCGCTTAACTCTCGAACTTTTATATTAAAATTATTCATCAATAATTCCGGCACGGCCAGGTGGTTAGGGCGCTCGACTCGCAATATGAGGGTCGCGGTTCGAATCTCCGTCGCGCCAAACATGCTCGCCCTTTCACCTGTGGGGGCGTTATAATGTGACGGTCAATCCCACTATTTGTTGGTAAAAGAGTAGCCCAAAAGTTGGCGGTGGGTGGTGATGACTATCTGCCTTTCCCCCAGTCTTACACTGCTAAATTAGGGACGGCTAGCGCAGATAGCACTCGTGTAGCTTTGCGCGAAATTGAAAAACAAACAAACAAACAATTCATCAATAATGGACGTAAAGAAGTTCACTTAAAAGGAGAAAGGTTAGGGGTACTAGAAGTCCAAACTTTATATAAACATAATTGATGAATGTGCGTCTAAAAAGGTCAAAGTCACTTTGAGGGTCAAGTATTTAAGTTATAAAGAAAGCCAACGGGGTTTGTGAAAAAACGTCAAATTCGAGAACAAATTAAGGTAATTTTTTTTTCAATTTCTCAGAAAACCTTCCCTAATTTACACATGATAAACCAAAAGAAAAACAGTTAATCAATACCACCCACTGCCAACTCTCGGGCTATTCTGATTAAAAGTGGCATTGACAATCACATTATAATGCACCCCCGCCTGAAAGGATGAACATGTTCGTTGAGAAATTCGAACCCATAACCATCAGATTGTGAGTCGAGCATGCTAACCACCGGGTCCTGCTAAGCCTAATTCAGATAAAAAGAGGTTCTTGGTACCTAGACTTGCATGTTTTTATGGCGAGGAATCGTTTGGTGTGTATTTTAGGTAGGATAGTAAAATACTCAGAACATTGTGGGGCATGGGCTTCTCTCTTTTTGTGTATCTTTCTAGTTTTTCTGTGATTCATATACAATTTTTTAAAGCTTTCTTCTTTCGTATGTTCTTATACACAACACAACGCTACGTGCTTCCAAAATAAATCTTTAGTTCACGACTTCTAAGATCAATAACCATTTTATTTTCAGAACATCCTTTAGTACATTTTACCATAAAGGCATGACGTTTTGAAGACGGTCTTCGTTACAACCATTCAACTTCCACACTGCATAAAATAATAACATTTCCCTCCTCTGGACCAATGATATTTATACACATAAATGCACTTCTTTTACAGTATTCTTCTCTTTACTGTACACAACATAAATATTTCTTTATTACTATAATTAGTGTTGAAAACAATAATATTAATGAATGACAGCAAGCACTTTTTGTGAGAATCTCAAAACAAAATTGTTCCAAGTTCTGTTTGATAATTTCAGGAACCTTTTAACTAAAACATTCATTTTTGGTTAAACTATTCACAACAGTTGATAGGATGTTGCTGTTTTTTAAAGATAAATTCTTCTTAAATCACTGGGGGTTGTAATCATGTTACACTGTGGGCATAACTTCTTAGTCCCCTAGAAAAAATGGAAAGTAACAAACAAAAGTGATAAGTTAATAGATTTACAAAATTAAGTGAAACATTTAATGATCTGTATGGATGTAATTTTAGTGAAATATAACATCCATGGTATAATTTTAAAGAATTAAAATAACGGACATATTTCCCAGACACAGGAGAAAACTCATAAAGGATAGAGGGTTGTAAGGACATATTTCCCAGACACAGGAGAAAACTCATAAAGGATAGAGGGTTGTAAGGACATATTTCCCAGACACAGGAGAAAACTCATAAAGGATAATGGGTTGTAAGGACATATTTCCCAGACACAGGAGAAAACTCATAAAGGATAGATTTTCTCCTGTGTCTGGGAAATATGTCCTTACAACCCTCTGGGAAATATGTCCTTACAACCCTCTATCCTTTATGGGTTTTGTGGGTGTTTTCTTTATTTCTGGGAAATATGTCCTTACAACCCTCTATCCTTTATGAGCACAGAAGAAAACCCATAAAGGATAGAGGGTTGTAAGGACATATTTCCCAGACACAGAAGAAAACTCATAAAGGATAGAGGGTTGTAAGGACATATTTCCCAGACACAGAAGAAAACACAGACAAACTCATAAAGGATAATGGGTTGTAAGGACAGATTTCCCAGAAATAAAGAAAACACCCACAAAACCCATAAAGGATAGAGGGTTGTAAGGACATATTTCCCAGACACAGAAGAAAACACCCATAAACTCATAAAGGATAATGGGTTTCAAGGACATATTTCCCAGATACAGAAGAAAACACCCACAAAACACATAAAGGATAGAGGGTTGTATGGACATATTTCCTGGACACAGAAGCAAAAATCCAATGTTTTTTATGAATATGTTTACATTTGGTAAAGCTTGCACTATTAGAATGAAATAAGGGTGAAAAACATGTGAATTATATTATAAGAGAAGAGTATAGCTTTTTATGAGAACTAACACAAATGTATTATTCCAGGAAGTCTAATCAAAACATTATCAAACACATTTCATATAGACTGACAACAGAGAAAAAATGGTTAAATACACAGTATGTAGTCAAACCTTAGGGAGATTTAAAAATAAAAGTGATGTACTTTAAATAATAATTTATTCTTCAATAGTACCTTTTGTTTTCTGAACTTGTAAGCACCATAGATTTAGAGAAAATAAAAAAGTTTTTCTATCTTATTAAATTATGACTTCTATAAAGTACTGTTGCGTCAGCAGTCACATG
>NW_013666841.1:113016-114423 GCF_000517525.1 Limulus polyphemus | reverse complement strand
TTTAATGTATTTAATTCATTTTGAAATTTACTCATTTTTCCATTTGTGTGTGCTGAGTTTCTCTCAACTGTTGGAGACTTTCTTGTTTATTTTTCGTTCTTTTTGTTTCTTTTGCTGTTCTTGTATTGCTGCCATCAAATCTGCTAAGTTGTAGTTTGATTTGCCACCTCTGGTTTCCATTTTTTTCCTTTCCACTCTTTGACACCAAATTGTTGCGTCTCTGTTCGTTTGTTAATTTCCCGTAGAAATTCTTTCCGAAAAACTTCAGCGATACAAGTCCTTTCTTAATTAAAACTAGTTTATTCTTTCTCGGTACAACTTTGCAATGCACAGAATTTCCACAGTCAATACGTTTGCAATCTCGATAACAAAACACACACTTTATGTTACCGTCACTACCGCTCGTTTGACTCAATTATCTGTCTGTATATATATCTATCTGCAATCTTAACTCCGCTTTATTTGTCTGGCTTATATACAAAAAAGAGGGCGCCTAGAACAGACTAGAGTTGCCAGGAAAAGTCGAGATCCTTCGAGAATCTCATGACGTGTTACCAGAGTCACGTGACTTCCGCTGTCGTAATAATACCCTAGGCCTGTTATCATTCTTTTGTAACCTAAAACTTCTAAAAACTGCCAGTAGTATTAACAATTAGACAAAATATAATGTTACTGATTAAACAATATCTAAAATAAACACCACTGAACTGCTTGGGATTAATAGTAAGATAGGTAAAACTGGGTTAATAGTGACATGGGTAAAACAAACCTAGGCTAATACACTCGTCAGACAAAATTTGGGTTATACTGACATTGGTAAAACAAAACTGGGTTGATTAACACTGACATCAGTAAAACATTACCAGGATTATGATTAAACTGGTGAAAGATTAATAAAATTACAATGAAGTTCATAAACCTTGGTTAATAATGACATTGGCAAACATAATT
Source organism: Limulus polyphemus (assembly GCF_000517525.1). Lineage (NCBI taxonomy): Eukaryota > Metazoa > Arthropoda > Merostomata > Xiphosura > Limulidae > Limulus > Limulus polyphemus. The sequence continues at coordinate 113,472 of NW_013666841.1, read as the reverse complement.
ATGATTATAAAAAATACTGATCAATATAAATATACTATTTTTATTACATGACAGAAGATTTGAAACTTTAGCTTATATTAGGGTTACCATTCTGAGAAATCCACTTGATTCTCTCAATAACATTTGGATGGTCCTCTCTAAAGCAGAAAAAAAGAGATAATAATTAATTAACCAGACCAAACAATATGATTATAATATAAATGTTTAATAATTTATTCAACTAGACTAAACAATATGATTATAAATCCTTCACGTTTTAATCAACCAGACCAAACAATATGATTATAAAGGCTTCATAATTTAATCAACCAGATAAAACAACATGCTTAATGTTTATATAGTAACAAAAATCGGCCCGGTATGGCCAGGTGGTTAGGGCACTCGACTCGCAATCTGCTGGTCGCAGGTTTGAATCCCCGTCACACCAAACATGCTCGCCCTTTCAGCCGTTGGGGC
>NW_013666841.1:106895-112016 GCF_000517525.1 Limulus polyphemus | reverse complement strand
CCAAACGAATATGCATCCTCATTCATCCTGGGACCTCTTTGATTCAAACATTTTCTTCTGTTATAATACCTTACTACTATACTATCAGCATGTATATTTAATTTCATTAGAAAATGATTTAAAACCTTATAGATTGATTTCAGTGAAACATTTAACTGAAAAAAACTTACATTAACATCACACTCTTAAACTCTTGTTCGTTGCTGATGTCCAGAGGTTTATTTGAAGAACAAACTATGATATCAGCTTCTGTGTACCTAAGGAGGAATGTTAAGAAACAACTCTACTCAAGAAATGGTTGTCGAAACCCCATTTTGCAAAACATTGACAGAGGAATAAAGTTGTAAATCAGATTGTATTAAGTAACCAGATTGGGTAAAGTTAGAAGACAGGTTCTATTACATAATAACAAGAATTAAAGCTAGAAGACAGGTTATATTACGTAACCACAGGAAGAATAAAGCTATAAGACGGGTTATGTAATATCTATCTTACTCGTAATATAGTTTGGTGAGGGTGAGTTCATTTGAATTTGTCATTGTTACTAGTTGTCAAAGTTTATTTTAGTTATTACTTTTCAAGTAAGTCTCCGGTGTTTCAGTGATAAGTTTAAGGACTTACATTGCAAAACTACGGGGTTGGATTCCCCGCATTAGATAGAGCGAAGATAGACCATTGTGTAGCTTTGCGCTCAAAATAATAATAACTGTTAAGCGTCTGTATTATACAACCTGGTTGTTTTCGAAGTAAATTCAAACCTGACATCAGTATACTTATTGAAATAAATAAAGAAGTTAATACGGAAGGTTAATCGTAGTTTACAAGAACAATTTGCATATTATAATACACGAACTTGACTTTACATATTTAGCACCAGAATATTTTTTAGGTGAGTTCACAAGCATTCGATAGAGCAATGCCGATAGCTTAACAATCATATATATATATATATCACAACCCTTTCCGGGGAATAATATATATATATATACATAGGTGGCAGTACAGGGATACTATAATTTTGATCCAGTAGCGAAATGCCTCTTTAAATAGAGGCAAATCATGGCGTAACCCCCCCCCTCTTCCAAATTTAAACAGTCTATCTTAAAGATATGCAAAGTTTAGGACGTACCAGGCGCTATGTACAATGCAGCGATAGCATTTATAAGGAAATATTGGCACACCCACTTGGGGATGAAAAACCTCCTAAACAGCACTCCACAATAATCGTGATCACCTACACGACTGCCAAATGTTCCGATCAGCTGTGCACATTATACTTACAAAGATTTGTTATTTTAAAGCTGGTCTCCAAACATAAACTTGAACAAATAAAACAAAAAATAGCGATTTTCTACTAACTACCCAATTATGAAATCATAAAGACTCTCCAAAAAGGTGTAGTGAACGTAAAAAAAAAAAAGATTTTTCTTCAGGCTCTGTGATTACTGAAATATTTTGACAAAGAAATTAAAAGTGATATCTTAGTTACTGTTAGAAGAAAGAACTAAAATTAATTATGTTTTGAAAACTTCCTACACTATATCGCTGCTTTTCTATAGACCATGTAGAATAAAACCGGCATTTATACTATCCGACATACCTGAGTAGTCAACTGACTGTGCAGCCATGAACATTTTTGTGGCGTCATGTGAATTAATAATGAAAATATAGAACATTTTTGAATAAATAGAAATTCAAAGCCAGAAATATAGGAAAGTATAGAAGGTACATCTATATGCATTTTAAACATCATCTCTCACTTTTGATTTTAATTAATAAAATTAACACTTTTATCTTTACAACCTTAAATAATGACTAGGTGTATTCATAAAAATAAAAAATTAATAATAGAAAAACAATGAATATAATATCGAAGAGTAAGTCCATTTTTAAACTGATATACTAAACTTAGATAATGGATGGTTATATCACAACCATCGTAAACAATGCCTGAATGTGATAAAACATTCAGAATAAATAAAGTGAATGTTTCATTTAAAAAGATACACATAACACTTTATCTACACCATCTTGAACAATGCTTAGATGTGTGAAACTGTTTCAATAGACAAAGATGTAACAATAGAAATAAACTGATAGTGGCGCTGAAAAATAGTTCTTTTGGAGACTTGATATACTAAACTTACATAATGGATAGTTATATTGTAATAATCTCATACAATGAATGCAGTAAAGATTGTCTATAATAGTCACAAGCAAATCAATGGCTGTCACATCATGAATAAATATTTCTGGGACTATAGAAAAGATACCTAATGTGGATTTACTTTCTTGAAATTGGATGATTGATTGGATAACAGTTTCCTTTTAGATGATGAGCTAGACTCTGCATTTCCTTCATCCTTTGTTAAGGAAGAACTACATTTATTTTTCATTTTTCCTTCGTATAGACGATGCTTTACTACCACTGGCTGTTTTTCCCAGCTTCTTATCCAGTAGCTGTCCCTTTTGTTTTTTAACACTCCTTTAACTTTCACATATTTTGTTCATTTTTTTCTTAAGCTTTCTGTCTTTGCTGTGGTTGTAGTTATCATCATCTGTGCCACACCCACTCCTTTCATATTATTGTTTTCTACTGCTTATTTTGGCTTGCCATTTCCATCTTTAAACAATTCTTCTATACAGATTAATTAACTTCTTTGAATTTTAGTTTCCTTCCTCAACAATTCTTTCTCTTTCTCAGAAGTGAACAATGTTTGGTCTTATTTTTTATAACCTCTTTGCTTTCTCTTTTCTATCTCTATTTTTCGGCATTTTCTTCCTCCAGTCTTTGTTTATAGTTGCTATAAGCCATTTTAACAGATCTTAACACTTCACATTGAGTGGAACTTTATGGGGTTGAAGCCTGTTAGGGTCTAAAAACTGCACCATGTCCTTTACAATTCTTACAGCAATCACAGTTTCCTTCTCAATGGCTATTGTCTTTGGAAACACATTTCTTTCTATGTCTCATTTCCATGGGGCAATACTAATTCTTTCTTGACAAGAAGAGGCAGAAATTTATATTTCAAATTTCCGTTATCAATTTTTTCAAGAAGACTTGCATCGAGAAATGATCCATCCTTTTCCTGTCTTCTAGATCATCTTCTGTTTGGTACACTTTCCACTCATCTGTAATTTTAGTTACAACATTCTTTTCAAACAACAACTGTCTAGATAAAACCTCTACATCTGCGACAGAACCTTGATCAAATTTTTTCATTGGAGACAAACAGGCTAGCAGATTGATGAACTTGTTTCGAAAAGGAAGCCTAGTGATCAGGTACTTTGATACTGTAGTATAGAATGAGTGTATTCCAAAAATTTATCAGTTGGGAACTCTTTGAGAATATTTTCAAATAGAGGGATAACTGATAACAGAAAGAACATTGGACTTTTATGTCGGGTTGCCTTATGGCTTTCCTTATCCCTTTGAAGTTGATACTCTTTGGTACTGTATTTGAATCGCTCTCTAATTTTCACACATATTTCTTTATCCCTGATCAATGCTCAATGATGCACTTTAAAGCTGGTCCAATACTCAGCCAACGAACTTGTGTGCTCTTTATAAAGACTTCCTCTGGAAGGTCAAGGTGTATTTGTATGTCTTTTTAATCCTCCCTTCTTCCAGACAAGATACTGAATGGTCCAGATAAATCTATCGCTAATTGTGATATTTCCTGACCAAATTATATTATGCCTTTGCTGAAGACATTGTGCATTGCATGAAGATACCAGGTATCTACATTAGCAAGACCATTCCATTCTGAGTCAGCAGCTTTGACTAGTTTGGAAACTTCTCTAAGGATTGTCTTGTTAATATCACAGGCCTGCCATGGTTTTATTGTCTTGAAATTTTTACATGTTCTACCGTAATTCCTGTACTCTGAATCCGAAAATGATATCAATTTTTCTCCATTACGTACATATCTTTCGCAAAACGTCATAACGTAATACATAAAACAAAGACCACAACACGTAGTTTTGAGACTACAAGACGTACATTTCAAACACACACAAAAATGACTTGTTGCGAATGTTGGCCTCTTTGATTCAAACAGTGTTTTTCACGATTTTTCTTGTGTCAGAATCGGCCATGTTGGGATTGCATAGCGGAGACTTGTTGCGAATGTTGACCTGTTTGATTCAAATAGTGTTTTTCACGATTTTTCTTGTGTCAGAATCGGCCATGTTGGGATTGCATGACTTGTTGCGAATGTTGACTTTTTTGATTCAAATAGTGTTTTTCACGATTTTTCTTGTGTCAGAATCGGCCATGTTGGGATTGCATCACAAGAAAAACCGTGAAAAACACTGTTTGAATCAAAGAGGCCAACATTCGCAACAAGTCATGCAATCTCAACATGGCCGATTTTGACACAAGAAAAATCGTGAAAAACACAAAAAAATCGAAAACTATCTATATATCATTGCTTGAGACCTGCAAGAAGGTATCTTTGTAACAAATCCAATGTTAACTTATCAAAATATGGCCGAGTAACTGATGACACCCCCCCCCCCCAAGTTTTTAAGTTTTTGTGAGCTCTGACCCCCTTAAAAAACTCAAAATGGGCAAACCCAACTTTTCAAAGTCACTGTGTTGGGCGCATAAAAATATATATTTGTGCCAATTTTCATCTTGATTGCTGTTAATGTGACTGCTCAGGAGCCCAAAATATACATTTTGTTGGTCAGTTTACCGTTGACTATAAAATCTTTAAAAAGGCCTAAATTCAAAAAAGGAAAAGGTGTCAGGGTGAAATTCAAAATACACATTAATAGTATAGAAGTAAGATACTATAATATATTAGTTCAATTAACACATAAGATTATAACTTACTTGTATATTGTATTACAACTTATTATGATGTTTCTCTGGAATGAACAGTAGCCTAAAAGTTTGTTAACTCTACAATTTCCGATGAGTTTTGTTGCCCAATTGGCTTTTTAAATACATTTTCTGAACTGTTTATGTACCTAATTGGTTTGTTTGTTATAGGAGTATTGTATAACGATGTGAAATATATCATTGTTCAATGATTTTTGTTTGTTTGTTTTGAATTTCGCGCAAAGCCACACGAGGGCTATCTGCGCTAGCCGTCCCTAATTTAGTAGTGTAAG
>NW_013666841.1:93964-106132 GCF_000517525.1 Limulus polyphemus | reverse complement strand
ATATTCGTTTGGCATCAGTGTTCTTCCCTTTCTTTCAGTTTATTTGTATTTTTGTCAACAAACATAATAATAAAACAATTTTCACTGTGATAAACTAAATAATAATTTGACCTAAGTAAAAGTTTTTTTCTTCCAGATTTGTAAAAATACCTTACGTGATAAAGAAAAATCAATATTACTTTCGAAATCTGTGCTCTGCCTACCACGGGTATCGAAAAGCGGTTTCTATTGTTGTAAGTCCGCAGACATACCGCTGTGCCACTGGTTGTGGGGGGGGGGTGCAACTAAGGATTCCAATGGCATGCAATCCTCCTGTAATGTTTCCACCATATGCTTGGCAACAAACTTTCCATCTGCATGAAAGGAGAACAATGTCTTGTAATACCTGCACCAGACTTCATCATGGGTTGGGGACCAGTACCTTATCAACAGATCCATTTGTTTCTTTACCTGTGTTTGAATTAGTTCATCATACTGCAATTAGAAAGAGTTATTTCAATATCGTACATCATATATCAAAACAGAAGTGAAAGCAGGACCCAAACCATCTGACGTAGGCAAGATGACCTTTTTCTGCTCATAGTGACACTGTCTGTTATTGGCCATTTGAACATTGCTTTGAATGTTCCAGCAGTACCATCACTAGATCTGAAACTTGTGTTGGACAATGCTGCTCAGATAACTTCCACGCACAAGATGCTTGCTACAGTGTAAGTCAGAATTGTGAGTTTATCTTTTCCAGTTAATATCTCAGTTATCTGACTAGAGGGCCCTGCTTTTTCACCTGCAAAAATCTGTCTGGTACTTTCCTTTGAGATGCAGTGGTTGGCTGACCTTTGAATGTGAGTTATGTTTGATTCAGTTTTTTTATGATGGGATCCTGATGCATGTTTAAGAATTTGTTTAAGTCCGCTATTGCCATATTCGATTTCACATTTATAGATGGTAAAGTTTGCCTGATACAAAGTACTTCTTTTAACACACCACACCTACAATAAATGTCTATCTCCATCCACCTCAGATAATCACATTTTATTAAACTTAGTTTTGTCTCCTGGCATAATTAACAATTATCGACTCTTACCTGAAATAAGTATTGAAATGTTTGTTAGATTGTCATGAAAATTTTCTAAAACAGCTTCAGTTATTGGATATTTTAACACATTTTCAACATTTCTTTGAAAATCATCTAGATATGTTGCTCTAGTTAACATTTACCCAGAATAAATATTTTGAACTTTCCTTTCTCCAAAACTGACAAATGTTTCTGTTATTACCACAATAGTACTTAATACTGCATTTGCCCATGTTGATGAATTTATTATCAGAATCATGTTTTTAATTTTTCTGCCAAAGAAATCCCTAGTCCATTAAAAGTTGAGAATAATGGTCTCCTTGATCTGAATGAATCCAGGTAGTACATATCCAACAACTGAGGCTGTTAGTGCCTGGGCTGGGCAGGGGCGCCTCACCTGAAAGAAATTCAAGTATATTGAGGAAAATTGCAGAAATATAAATAGTAATTAAAAGATATGATTTTGTAATTTTTTTTCTGCAAAATGTTTAAATTAATTATGTCCTTTATTTTGAACATTTGTATTTCCTGCTTACCAATTTCGTAAGTACAGGAAAATATAGGAGTTCTATAAATTATAGGGATAAAAAAGAATAGGTATTTCTTTAAAATATGGGAATGAATAGGAAAATATAGGAATAACTGACGCCCCCTCCTTCATTTGTGCATGTCATTCCCTTAAAAGTGGCCTTAGAAGTCAATGTCCACGTACAGTGGAGGGAGAGTCTGTGGAAAGTTTAACAATGTCCACGTACAGTGGGGGGAGAATCTATGGAAAGTTTAACAATGTTCACGTACAGTGGAGGGAGAATCTGTGGAAAGTATAACAATGTCCACATGCAGTGGAGGGAGAATCTGTGGAAAGTTTAACAATGTCCGCGTACAGTGGAGGGAGAATTTGTGGAAAGTTTAACAATGTCCGCGTACAGTGGAGGGAGAATTTGTGGAACGTTTAACAAGATGTGGGGTTTAAGACTGACATCGCAGTTTTTTTCCTCAGCATGTTGCACTAGAAACTGTGCTGTCAGGACAACAGTTCTAACCATGGTCATCTGTGCAGTACGGTCTTTCGAACATCGTTTTTATACAGTGCGATTAACCCTCCGTAAAAAACAATTTTATTTACTTAGTATCAAAATGAAATTTAAAGATGAAAATTATCTTAAAATTCTGAAGTTTTCTTTTAAAGTCTTGGAATAATTTCAGTTGAGCTTCTACTTTTTCTATAAAATAGTTTCAAAGTATTTTATATTATTTTGTTGGAGGCCTCTCGGTTTTGCACACAAACGCATATTTGTTATGCTACTGTGGAATATAATTGAAACCTGCATATTTGCAGTTTCATTTGCTGTAAAAATCAAAGCAACCTTCTGTGTTATTTAATATTTATAGGACATTTTAAGCACAAATTAGTCTTCGCATAGAAGGATACTGTGGTTGCCCATAGGTGGCAGTGTCGTCGCCATCCACGTTCAAATCTTGTTCGTCGTCATCTCTACCATTATCTTTTTTGGTTTGAAGACCTGGCAATAGAAAAAAAAATCACGTTTTTTGCACTTTAAAGTTAAAATACTGTTAACTATTACTTTAAAATAAAAAGTAAGTTACCCGTCCTTATGATATATTTTAAGTTCAGCTTTTTTTATTATCCTCTCTCTCTTTTGTTGGCATTCTTTCTGCAAACATCGTTTGTAAAATAGACAAGAAAAATGACTATAGAAGCCAAAAGCTGTCCTTCTCTAGCTACAACTAGAGAATTTGGTTTATAAGATCGTTTATAATACATTATTTCCACAACTGCGGTCCATGGCATGTCCCAGTTTGATAAGCTGATGTCATTTTTGTGATGACTTTGTTTTTGAGCCGAACGAACATCAGTTTTTTCATTTAACCACACAAGAAAAGGTTGATATATATTGATCATGATGAACAAATTTTTTGGAAGTGTAATATTTAAACACAATAATTAGTTCTTTCTAAAAAAAAATGCTCTTATTAGTATCTCACCTGTATACTCGTAATCACGAGAGTGTTCGTACCTCTCAACGCTCACTGTCTTATCCTCCGTGTCATTGGCTTCTTTCTTAAGTTCAATAAAACAATTTAGGCCATTATTACAGATAGTGACAGAATGAACAGGCTTAAAGCTAAAGATCCCGAAAATTAAATTTAAAAAAATTTATTTTTTCTCTAAAATAATGTCCTGCTAACATCTTCTGTACTTATAGATATCATTAGCTTCAAATATATGTTTATTTTGATTTCAAACTGGAAATATTCCTTATCTACATTAATACATATATCATAAATTAAGCCGACTTGCTACAATGAAAAATCCAAGTGTAAATGGTTTCTTCATGTATAATACTGTAACATATATATCATTCAAATGTAAAATGAAACGAACTAAACCAAGTCAGTTATCTATCCAAAACAGCCTAACCAAAGTTTTTAAACCAATCAGCAAACATTAATTTCAAGTTTTAAGTTTCTTATATGAATAAACCAAGTCAGTTATCTATCCAAAACAGCCTAACCAAAGTTTTTAAACCAATCAGCAAACATTAATTTCAAGTTTTAAGTTTCTTATATGAATAACCTGAAAGCTTTGTTTGTTCGTTTATTTGTTTTAGAGCAAAACTGCATTGGGCAATTTGCTGTGTTCACCACGAGGAATCGAACCCCGGATTTTAGCGTTGTAAGTCCGTAAACTTACTGCTATCCCACCGGGTGATACCTGGAGCAAAAGTTTTTGAATTAGAATTACAGTTATAAACAGTATTTTACATTTTGCTTAAGAGTATAGGTTTAGGCTTAACGTGAATCTACTAGGCTGTTGAAACCCAATTATTTGAATTATGTCCAAAAATATTATAAACAGCGTGGTTGCGAGGATATCCAAAAATAATTAGATGCATTATGATCATTGCACTGGTTTTAGCTTTCCAGTTTTATAAAACTAAAACATAAAGTACTTTTGTTCTCCATGCGAGTTATTTTTGTTATTTTAAATTCATATAGTTGCTAATGGTTGATCAGAAATTCTGAATAATGACCAATCAACCACGTTCTAGTGAAGAAACTGTATAATGAAGAAGTGTTCGAAACAACGACGATGCTACAGAAGATATTTGCGTCAAATATGAATTGTTCGTAACAATGGTAATACTACAGAAGATATTTGCGTCAAATATGAATTGTTCGTAATAATGGTAATACTACAGAAGATATTTGCGTCAAATATGAATTGTTCATAATAATGGTAATACTACAGAAGATATTTGCGTCAAATATGAATTGTTCGTAACAATGGTAATACTACAGAAGATATTTGCGTCAAATATGAATTGTTCGTAACAATGGTAATACTACAGAAGATATTTGCGTCAAATATGAATTGTTCGTAACAATGGTAATACTACAGAAGATATTTCGTAAGCTATCAATTGTTCGAAACAACAATGACACTACAAAGGATATTTTGCCCACTGAGAATTGTTCATAACAACGACGATGCCACAGAAGGTATTTCATCAAATATGAATTGTTCTTAACAATGGCAATAATGCTAAAGATATTTCGTCAGCTATGAATTGCGAAACAACGGTGATACTACAGACGAAGGAACCAGAAGATGATAAATTCCGTGTATTTGTTACGTCATAGTCAACAGTGTGAATTATTCAGCTCGTGACGTAATAATTCCCCAGTTATAACCATGCTATAACTCTAGCTTCATGCTGACATCAATATTCGAGCAGGCTTTAAAATCAGTTTGTAAAAGGTAAGTAAAGTTCTTGTTTCGCTTAAATAGAAGTGTAATTATGAGTATTTCAGTTTAGTCATTGACACATCAGATACAAATCCACAGTTATAGTGAGTTTAAAGATTAGCTAATCAACAAAGAAATACCATTCCTAATCACTCATATTTTATATTCGTGTTTGTTTGTTTTTTCAACATTTTGACACCGTCAGTGCTCGAGCTAATTTTCAAAATTTTCTACATTGTTTTCTCCTCGTATAATATTTTTGCTAAGGGACAAACCAAGGATGAAAAATATATTTTCCAACCTGAAATTCACCTTATACGACACAAAGACAAAAAGGTTAAGTCTAAGACAGCTAGGACTCAGGTACAGTCGTCCCTCATTTTTTATTGTTGGCCAGACGGAGGGTGCCTTGTGTTGCAGCACCCGCCACCGTAATTTGTCTGGTTCTGACCTGAATGCAGCTACTGACTGTCATTGTTATAACACATCCAGCTTAAAAAGGCATCACCGATGTTGAACCTGGCACATTAATCAGTTAACGCCTCGCGATCTTCGAGTGCTTTAGAATTCTATTTCGAAAAGACATGTGGTTATTATTTTTGTGACGAATGATTTGCGTGATAAATTGGAGAAATGTTTACATGTAGTTATTATTTTGAAGGGCTAAAGAATAAAATAGATAATTATTTACACGTAGTCGTTAGTTTGAAGGGCTCTAGAATAAAGTAGAGAATTCTTTACACGTGGTCATTAGTTTGAAGGGCTCTAAAATAAAGTAAAGAATTATTTACACGTTGTCGTTAGTTTCAAGAGCTCTAGAATAAAGTAGAGAATTCTTTACATGTTGTCGTTAGTTTGAAGGGCTCTAGAATAAAGTAGAGAATTCTTTACACGTGGTCGTTAGTTTGAAGGGCTCTAGAATAAAGTAGAGAATTCTTTACACGTGGTTATTAGTTTGAAGGGCTCTAGAATAAAGTAGAGAATTATTTACACGTTGTCGTTAGTTTGAAGGGCTCTAGAATAAAGTAGAGAATTCTTTACATCCCTTCAAACTAATGACCACGTGTAAAGAATTCTCTACTTTATTCTAGAGCCCTTCAAACTAATGACTACGTGTAAAGAATTCTCTACTTTATTCTAGTGTTCTTCAAACTAATGACCACGTGTAAAGAATTTTCTACTTTATTCTAGCGCTCTTCAAACTAATGACCACAGTGATAGAATAAAGAAGAGAATTCTTTACACGTGGTCATTAGTTTGAAGAGCTCTAGAATAAAGTAGAGAATTCTTTACACGTGGTCATTAGTTTGAAGAGTGATAGTATAAAGTAGAGAATTCTTTACACGTAGTCGTTAGATTGAAGAGCTCTAGAATAAAGTAGAGAATTCTTTACACGTAGTCGTTAGTTTTATGGGCTCTAGAATAAAATAGAGAATTATTTACACATAGTCATTAGTTTGAAGAGTGATAGAATAAAGTAGAGAATTCTTTACACGTGGTCGTTAGTTTGAAGGGCTCTAGAATAAAATAAAGAATCCTTTACACGTAGTCGTTAGTTTGAAGAGCATTAGAATAAAGTAGATAATTCTTTACACGTAGTCGTTAGATTGAAGAGCTCTAGAATAAAGTAGAGAATTCTTTACACGTAGTCGTTAGTTTTAAGGGCTCTAGAATAAAGTAGAGAATTATTTACACATAGTCATTAGTTTGAAGAGCATTAGAATAAAGTAGATAATTCTTTACACGTAGTCGTTAGATTGAAGAGCTGTATAATAAAGTAGTGAACTTTTTACGCGTAGACGATAGTTTGAAGGGCTCTAGATTAAATAGAGAATTCTTTACATGATACTTGTTAGTTTGAAGGGCTCTAGAATGCATTTCGTGTTTAAAAAACCCAATTTTAGTTTACTGTCTTGACTTTTTTACTCGATATATCAAAGAGATCGATCTTACTAATACATTGGCCCTTCAGTAGTAAGTCTGAAGGTTTATATCGCAAAAAATCGTGTTTCGAAACCCGTGGTGGCACAGCACAGATAGCCAATTGTGCAAATTTGTGTATAACAACAAACAAACAGAAAATTACTACATTCAACATGCATGCTTCGAGATGGAACTTAACCGTACAGACTGTGTTACCTGAATCTCTTCTGGTTGGTCATTGCACTCCAGACAAAATGTCTCCTCTTTCGTCCTCTTCTTCGCTTTGCACGTTCGTACTAGGAGAAGAATGTTTTATAAAGAAGCATTATTCTCGATACAAAGTCAAAGCTCTCTAAGCTACATCATAACTAATAGTAAGTAACTCCTGTAATAATAATAAAAATTTGATGAAACGTTTATATAAAATAAAGCACTGTCAGAAGATGGAACAAAAACAGTCAGACTAAGAATAACTTATGTTATTATTTCTGTTCAAAGAAGTCTAACAGTTTTTTATTGATTTTTTCCCTAGAGACACAAGTCGTATATGGTTTGGTAAAGGTTTAACACTTCTATAATTTAAGAAGTAATTTTTACGACAAAGAACGTTTATATTTTGATATAATAAATAACACATCTACAGTACAAACTAGAAGTAATAAACAACCGAAACCAGCTAGGGTAGAAACAAGTAACTCTTAAAAATTAATTTACTTTTCTCGTCAAATAGCCCACAACTAAAGCTTTCCTTGAAAGCAATATGAAACTCTTACACGGGGTGTGTTGTAATATCGAGCCGTGTCGGTCCAATTAAAGACAACCTGTTTCTTACAAATGACACTGCGATATTACTTCAACTTGTCGGCTATTATCAGGGATAAGAAAACGTTTCTCCGGAAAATGTTATTAAACTACGAGTCACTTCGGTCCTACGGCTTTTCCTCGACTATATTTTGCATAAATTTCCACTTTTCAACATGACCGCAGTATTTCTCGCAGGTTTAATTTTGAAGTTCGCCGGCATGTGTGGCTGATTAAATTTCATGCAGGCCCATTTGTTTCCACTCTATAAATTTTACAACTTCCACTTCACACCGACACAGCTGTCGCAATAAAAAGTTGCTGCTCAGACCAACACGGTATGAAATTCGATTCTTGTTTCTAGGCGAGTACACACCACGACTGCCACAGACCTCACGAACGCTTTCGCTCTTCTTGGCTCATTAAATTTTAAAACAGGTACATAAGGAACAACCTTCCAATACTATGAAACTGGAAATTCGGATGTGGTGCACACATATATAGTGAACAGTAAGATGGCGTTACTTACCTCCGAGTCGGCTGTGACGATTGCGCTGCACCTTTTGGAAAGTCTATGTCATACAAAAAAGAAAATAATAATAATAACTATTTAGAAACCAATAAAATAAAACACAAATACACATTGAGTTGTACCCTAATTGTTCTTTGGATAATTAAATTAATAAACGAATTATTTTTACCACCGATGTTATAAGTCAAAATATGTTGTTGTGTTTTCAGTTAAACAATGTAATCACTCGGTGGGACAGCGGTGAATTTACGAACTTACACCCCTAAAACCTGGGGTTCTATTCCCCGCGGTGGCCACACCAGAGAGCTCAATGTGGATTTGTAGTAAAACAAACAATTTTGAAATATTATAATAGTTTAACTCCCATAACGTACATACAATTATTTTTTCAGTAAGTGATTAAAAGTATAATAGTTTAACTCCCATAACGTACATACAGTTATTCTGTCAGTAAGTGATTAAAAGTATAATAGTTTAATTCCCCAAAAGTACATACAGTTATTCTGTCAGTAAGTGATTAAAAGTATAATAGTTTAATTCCCCTAAAGTACATACAGTTATTTTGCTAGTAAGTGATTAAAAGTCGTCTCTTTAGTATTTTCTATAAAAACTGACTGACTCGCTAGTTTTCAGATATTTAACCCTTTTAATTCTTATTATTTTTCGGATAAATGTTTTGTTCTGCCAAATAATTTCTCTACATGACAAAACATTTTAATTTTGTCGTGTAACATATTTTTATATCGTGATAAACACAAAAATTTATTGTTCGTTGTTAAGCACAAAACTACACAATGAGCTATCTGTATTATGCCCATCACGGGTACCAGAACCAGGTTTTTAGCGTTATAAACCTCCGGACTTGCCGCTGAGCCACTGGGAGGAATTGTGTAACACGTTTTTACTTCTGAAAATAATATATATATATATATATACACAGTGTAACATTTCTTCTACACAAGAAACGATTAAACCTTTACCCTGTTTAACACACATTTCTCCTTTGGCAGATCATACTATTTCACATTAAGTAACACACACTTCTCCTTTGGCATATCATATTTATGATCTGCCAAAGGAGAAGTGTGTGTTACTTAATGTGAAATCTATTTCACATTAAGTAACACACACTTCAGACATAAAAACAATTGCACTCTTCTAACACTCACTGAGATTATATTACCAGAATTCTGATAAACTTGATTGACAGATTATATTACTAGAATGCTATGATTTAAACTTTACTGACAGCATAGGCTACTAGAATTCTGAGATTTAGAGATGACTGGCAACTTAGATTAACCGAATTCTGAGATTTAAATTTGATTGACAGATTATATTACCAGATTGCTACCATTTAAATTTGATCGGCAGATTATATTACCAGAGTTCTGAAATTAAACTTGATCAGTAGCAAAGCCTACCAGAATTCTACGATTTATACTTGATTGGCAGATTATATTACCAGAATTCTGATATTTACACTTGCTTGGCAGATTATATTACCAGAATTCTGATATTTACACTTGATCGGCAGATTATATTACCAGAATTCTGATATCTAAACTTGATCGGCAGATTATATTACCAAAATTCTTTAGTTTAAACTTAATCGGCAGATTATATTACCAAAATTCTTTAGTTTAAACTTGATCGGCAGATTATATTACCAGAATTCTGATATTTAAACTTGATCGGCAGATTATATTACCAGAATTCTTTAGTTTAAACTTTATCGGCAGATTATATTACCAGAATTCTGATATTTAAACTTGATCGGCAGATTATATTACCAGAATTCTGATATTTAAACTTAATCGGCAGATTATATTACCAGAATTCTGATATTTAAACTTAATCGGCAGATTATATGACCAGAATTCTTCAGTTTAAACTTGATCGGTAGCATAGCCGAACAGAATTCTGCGATTTAAATCTAATCAACATATTATTTTACCATAATTCTGCGATTTTAGTTTGACTGGCAGAGTGTATTCCTAGGATTTAGCGTTTTAAAGTTGATTGGCAACTTAGATTACCAGAATTTTGAGTCTTAAAATTCATTGGCAGTTTGTATTATGAAAATGCCGAGAGATGAAGTCAATTGGCAGCTTCTATTACTAGGATTCTGAAATTTAAACTTGATCATTAAAATATTAGCCCCCGGTGACTCAGTGGTTCGTCAAAAGAATTATAACGCTAAAAGTTGGGTTTCGATCAATGGCGAGAAGATCACAGATAGCCCAGCCCTTGTTACAGCTTCTTGCATAACAAAAAAACAGGGAAACCAAAATTCATGTATCCCAATAATGACCGGTACCTTATATTACAAAATGTTATCATCTGCTAAATTTTGTTTTAAAGCGGTCTTACTTACAAATTGAAGCTATTACTTAACAAGAAAACAAAATCTTACATTCCATCGAGAATTCGAGTCTCCTGGCAAGTCGTTATTCCTGCTCCACCAGAGAGAAGGTGTTTGCTATAAATTAATAACAGACTTTCATACTTTAGAAATAATACGACTACTTAGGCACATATAAGCCTGCAGGAGCCTATAGGCAAGTGAAACATATAATTACACGTGCTATTTTCGTGCAGGTCGGAAAAGTTGCGATTTTGAGATTAATTCACTGGAAGAACCAAAAGTAATAAATCAGAGGATCATTATGATATTATTACCTTTATTTCTTGCAAGTGAAAGGGTTAGTTGGAAAACAATTAGTTTAACTTGCTTAAGTAAGAAAACTGCATTGTTCATCGAAATATTTCTGTTAAAAACACTTTAAAATCACGTGTCTGTATGTGTACAAGTGCAATTTTTGCCTGTATCACAAAACTGTTGAGAGATATTATTTCTCAGTCTTACAGTAAACTATCTTATACCTTAATAAAAGTGGTTGTGAACAGCTACACTTTATTTACTCATTATTTAATATTCTATTAAACCATATTGAGCTTTGTTATTTAATATTATATTAAACTGTAACGAACTGACATTAATAAATATTATATTGAAGATTAAAGAACTGACGTTATTGAATATTCTGTTCACCAATAAAGAACTGATATTATTTAATATTCTATTAAACAATAATGAACTGTTTTACATACTCTATTTTGTGGAACTCCTTCGCTCGTTGACTTTCTCAGCGCCCTAAGATGAAGATTAAATCGAAAATGAATAATTTTTCCGATGAGAGCACAGAATAGTACGGATTAATTTGGGGTCATGAAGGTCACGCTGAATGACCATTTTATTATTGCTCTTGTCCTGGTGTATTTTCGTTAAATTATTTTATATATTAATCTGGTATTTTGTTTTTCTTTTTTAGTTATAATAATAATAAATATTGTGTATATTTGTATTATTGGTAAATTTGTTTAACATTATTTATAAACATAATTTTTAAACATTAAAAACAAACAAATAACAACGGGAAACCTGTAAGACCCCAAACGTATCTCCCGGATGAACTGAGTTTCATTTCATGCATTAAAGAACATGTAACAAGAATAGGTAAAAACTGATAATATGAAAGCATATTAAATTCGCCAATCATATTCACAGTATTATAATTATCACATTTTATCTCATTATGCTCATATTAAGTTTCCTTTAAAGCTAGAATTTCAACCCTTCCTCAACTGATTATTTTTAGATATTTTGATATATCATAAAATACTATATGAATCTGTTTTGTTTGCTAAAAACTAGTTGGAATGCTCAAAATGTGCAATTGATATTATAGTAAATAATAAGCAGTGCCGGACTGTGACATATTCTCTGGTTAAATTCCTAGATAGTGACACATTCTCTGGTTACATTACTAGACTGTGACACATTCTCTGGTTACATTACTAGACAGTGACACATTCTCTGGTTACATTACTAGACAGTGACACATTCTCTGGTTAAATTCCTAGATAGTGACATATTCTCTGGTTACATTTCTAGACTGTGACATATTCTCTGGTTAAATTCCTAGATAGTGACATATTCTCTGGTTACATTTCTAGACTGTGACATATTCTCTGGTTACATTACTAGACTGTGACATATTC
>NW_013666841.1:82066-93293 GCF_000517525.1 Limulus polyphemus | reverse complement strand
ATTTTCTGGTTACATTACTAGACTGTGACATATTCTCTGGTTACATTACTAGACTGTGACATATTATCTGGTTACATTACTAGACTGTGACATATTCTCTGGTTACATTACTAGACTGTGACATATTATCTGGTTACATTACTAGACTGTGACATATTCTCTGGTGACATTACTAGACTGTGACATATTATCTGGTTACATTACTAGACTGTGACATATTCTCTGGTTACATTACTAGACTGTGACATATTCTCTGATTACATTATTAGACTGTGACATATTATCTGGTTACATTACTAGACTGTGACATATTCTCTGGTTACATTACTAGACAGTGACACATTCTCTGGTTACATTACTAGACTGTGACATATTCTCTGGTTACATGACTAGACTGTGACATATTATCTGGTTATATTACTAGACTGTGACATATTATCTAGTTACATTACTAGACTGTAACATATTCTCTGGTTACATTACTAGACAGTGACACATTCTCTGGTTACATTACTAGACAGTGACACATTCTCTGGTTACATGACTAGATTGTGACATATTATCTGGTTATATTACTAGACAGTGACACATTATCTAGTTACATTACTAGACTGTGACATGTTATCTGGTTTTATTACTAGACTGTCACTGTGACATATTATCTGGTTGCGTTATTACGCTGTCACATGTTCTATACTGATTTTCGTGTCTAACATTTCTTACTATGTAACTCTTATAAGTATTTCAAACGTGTTCGTGAGGAAACTTCTCGTAAAACAATTGTCATTTCCTTAAAACAAACCATAGAGTAATATGTAAACTTTAATAAGCGGGTGAAATTTGAAATTCTTTAATATGAAAGAAATTGCAATTATTTTTTCTTAATTGTTTTTTAATATGATTAAAATATGCCCTAGTTCTTTAGGGTGAATAACTAAAATGGTAAACTACGTACTTGTTCGAGTTCTTTAACTTTTCAACTTCTTGCTCAAAGTGCGACAACAGTTCATCCGAAATGATGGTCACTCCACACACTGGACAGCATGTCGTTTGACCGTCTATCACTCTCTTCTGGTTTAGCTCTATAAAATAAGTTTACAATATGTGCCATTTATTCCTCCTTCTTGTTAGTTCTAACGCTTCACAAATTTCTTGTAGTCTCAGAAACTAAACCTCATGAGACGTCACAAAGTGCAATAATACATCATAGTTAGCCAACTGAATATCCATAATGACGACGTTAGACGTGGATTTCTTTAGCACTAATACCATTCCGTTAACGTAACTCTGTTATCAGTATTTATTTTTAATAAGTGATATTTGTTCTTGTGTACAGATGGTTTAGACCTTTCAACTATAAGATCAAAGTAGAAGCAATTTTCTTATAACTTATAACTTTTAAAAATCCCTTTCGAATAAAGAAACCCCAAATTAATGTCCATATGAAACTGGGTAGATTCTGGAGAGCTGTTTATGGACCTTGCACAACTAGACGAACAAGAATTAAATGTGTTCGAGGCCTAGTGTAATTACCAAATGGTGACTGAAGAAAGGGTGAATATTTATCACCCACACTTTGATTTCCGTTCCAGTTGCCAGTTACTCTGTAGACTGCAGCACGTAAGTTACTGTGTGATTTACTACACCGCAGATGCGATGTGATGTGAACTACATTATAACTAATTGTCATGACTCTCCGAGTTTTTGTAAATTGTTAAATGATCCAAAGGAAGGGTTGAGAAAAAGCAACCCTTGAAACAACTGCAAACAGGCGTGTTGCTTTCCTAGTGCTGTGTACAGAACCAGGCAGGCAGTGGTATAATTAATACCTTCAGAGGACACTTAATGAATGATATAATGCTTCTAAAGTGGAGATGATGCATCAGTGAACAGTAATTAATGAGACAGAGAGGACTCTGTAGCGAAGCCACAACAAAGTTTGTCTATTATGACATTATTTATGGAGAACAGATTGGAGCACGGCGCTCTACACTGAGACCATTTGGCACATGTGGTGTTGAACATGCAAATTCATCTTCAGCACCGCGAGCGTCCCATTATTCAATCTGACGACCACAAAAAGTCACTCATATTTGATATGGTTGAAAATACTGTCGGTTTTACGCCATGTCTAGTCAACTACCGTTAACCAGTGATGCTCCCTGATAGATTTAACTATTTAAACATTTCACAGCGTAAGCAAAGCGTCTTTCATTAAAGAGAGCCGACTCGTAGAAAGCTACAACCTGAACACTGTCCATCATTCAGTAAAGGTGACATGATTGCTATCTATAGGTTTACAAAATGTATAATAATATGACTAAACAAACCCACACTTAATACCCGCAAAGTTCAGGGGTCACAAACACAATGGTTTCAGTGAAATGTTGACACCAACCGTATTCTGTCAGAGTGA
Organism: Limulus polyphemus; assembly: GCF_000517525.1. Classification (NCBI taxonomy): domain Eukaryota; kingdom Metazoa; phylum Arthropoda; class Merostomata; order Xiphosura; family Limulidae; genus Limulus; species Limulus polyphemus. The sequence goes on along the minus strand of NW_013666841.1, from coordinate 90,877 downwards.
CATCACGTATAGAGAAAACAGTGTGAGTTTGGACTTTTGCTTCGTTGATAAGTCTAGCCTAGACTTCCTTCAGTAACCATTTTCATATATTAGCGTTTAGCAGGAAACGCTGTCATTAGGCAGCAAATAAATGACCACACTGAGCCTTAATCATAAATTAGGCTTAAACAATAAAATACAGTATTTTTTGTTGTTGTCATTTCTCGACATTTCGTTTGGTTTGTTTTAAACTTCGCGCAAAGCTACACAAGGGCTATCTGCGCTAAAATAAAGATAAAAACTTAACTTCATCTAGAAATGACCAAATAAAATAAATTAACGGACTCTTCAGTGGCTCAGCGATAGCTTAAAGACTTATAACGCAAAATTTGGGGTTCGTTTCCCTTATGCATATTTGCGTTGAACAGGAACAAAAGTGTATGAAAAACTTGGAAAATTTAGAATTTACATTTCAATGGTATACATCTTTATTTGATAAATATTGCTTATGTATTTTCCAAAGTTAATCTAACTTTCCATTCTTGAGTGATTTTAAATCAAGTGTGGAAAATGAACTGTAGGACGCTGCTGGGTATTTCATCACCAAATCCATCCAATACGTATGTGCTAACTCAGGCCAGAACTTCTGTATGTGGTCCCATTTCCAATAGTTTCTTGGTTCGTTGGTATTTGTGGCAGCTGGGCGAAGTGAAGTGGAAGCTTTACGTACAAAATCGCCTTTCTGTACCTTCTACCTTGTTCCCTACTTGGAATTGACAGGTTTTGGGCAAAGTTGAAATCAAGATTCAGAAAAGCGGAAACCCCCGCCATAGAGCATGTCAATATAAAGTCGGGAAATTACTAGTCTTTAGCACAGAGTTGTTTGGAGCTTGGTTTTGGTGGCGGCAAAACAACTCAGCTATAAATCCCCTTTAATAACCAAGTCCAGCAGTCCCCCGCTCCACCGAAACTGTATTTTCTAAATTACTGTGAGCTATATATCAAAATGGCATCTAATGAGGCTTAATATGATTGATGGATAGCCACTGGTCAGTTAGCTTGTCTTTATTCTGTTGGACACCACATTTTCTAGTTATTTTCTCTCATATACGAGTTTAACCATGGTCTTGAACGTGTCCAGTTTTGACACTACCGCCACATAATAGGTGACAGATGGCCTTAACCACAAGTTACGTAACGACCGGTCCAGAAAAACGTGGCCTTCCTCCTGGAGTGAATCACTGCATAATACTCAACTCTTCGTAACAGTGTGCGATAAGCAACACAAACTCGTAATTACCAGAGACATATAAAATACAGTATTGTTTTATTGTGTTATAAAAGTGTGCTTAATATAACGCATATTTTAGAATTTATAGTAACATATTTTAGAGTAACAAAAGCGTTTATTGTAATACGTGTGTAACGTATTTTAGAGTAACAGGTGTGTTTAAATTAAAACGTATTTTAGAGTGACAAGATTATTTAATGTAATACGTTTGTTTAATTTAATTCAGAGTAATACGTATTTCAGAGTAACACTTGTGTTTAATGTAACATGGGTATTTAAGGTATCACGTAGACGTAGCACGAGTTTTTAAAGCAACATCTGGGTTAGTTCCACAATATAAATACTGAATTGTTTATAACACCAGAAACATCTTACTCATTATCACATCATGTTTAATGTTTGTTCTGTAAACCTTTCTTGTAAGTAACGGAACAGGAAACAGTGTATCGTGTGCAACGTAAAAACATGTTGCTCATTATCACATCACGTTTAATGTTTGCTCTGAAAACCTGTCTTGCAAGTAACGGGACAGGAAACTGAGTTTCATTTCCAGCATCAAAATCATTGTACTATTTAAGTGATATGTCTACGCCAAACTTCCTGACAACTCATAGGTAGGCCTACGGAACATCCTAAGTAATTTAATAGGTGATGATAATCCACAAGCATGAATGCGTAGAATAGTGAAATAAAATGTATAAAGGTTTTTGTTGTACAAAACTTGAAAATAGCTTTTATATGTAAACAGCTGTTAGCTGAGTTCTTGCACAGATCCTAAAATATAACGTTGATAAATGGAAACATTCTTGTGGTTTTAAGATCTGCGCAAGAACTCGGCTAACAGATGTTTCCGTATATAAAAGCTATCTTCAAAATGTATAAAGATATCAGTAAAATATGAAGATGTTGATCACAGTTTGTGTTCAAATAGACTACAATACGTTCAACTGTGTTGTAGTTCAACACATTTTTTGATATGCTAATAATGTTGATAGTTTTACAGAAGACTAATAATTTTTGAAACTTTGCGGAGTACTCAAAACTTGCTGTAAACTAACGGTTTAGAGAAAGAACGTGGAACACAAAAGTTAGTCTAACAAAGCGAAACTTTTCAAGGTGAAGACATGTTTATGGATTTGCAGTATAACAGGACGTGTATGTAATTAACTACACTTTGATGATTGAAAACCATTTTTTTTAATTAGCCTGAAACGATTAAGGAGCAATTTGTAATTTAACAATATAAAGCGTAAAAAGATCTAAATTATAATACTTTGTAAACGCTACTCAAAAGCTATGTTTTTCGAAAATAATCATTGATGGATTGGAAAAATAGTGATAGAACATTATTAAGTTAGTTAAGTAATTGCAATACATTATTAAAATATCATTAACATGATTATTGAATGAATAGTAGCATTATTAAGTGATGTTGACTCATTTATTGATGTTAGAGTGACATGTTAGTGAAGATATAGTAATACTAATGTATTGGCAAACGGTAACTGAACAAAGTAACACATAACTGAAGTAAGAGTGACATAGTGAAATAATAGTGTAGGCATGTTATTGAAGAAAGTAATATTAAAAAATAGTGGCACATTGTTGAAGCTACAGCGACAGTCTAGTTACATGTTACAGTAGATTAATGTCTATTTGTCACTTACTGTATACATTTTGTAGTAGACTTATTTCTACCTGTCACAGACCTTACATGTTACAGTGGACTTATTTCTACCTGTCACAGGCCCTACATGTTACAGTGGACTAATGTCTATTTGTCACTTACAGTGTACATTCTGTAGTAGACTTATTTCTATCTGTCACTGATCCTACATGTTACAATGGATTAATGTCTATTTGTCACTTACTGTATACATTTTGTAGTAGATTTATTTCTACCTGTCACAGACCCTACATGTTACAGTGGACTTATTTCTACCTGTCACAGACCCTACATGTTACAGTGGATTAATGTATATTTGTCACTGACTGTATACATTTTGTAGTAGACTTATTTCTACCTGTCACAGACCCTACATGTTACAGTGGACTAATGTCTATTTGTCACTTACAGTGTACATTCTGTAGTAGACTTATTTCTATCTGTCACTGATCCTACACATGCTACATTAGACTTGGAGAAAACTTGTCATTAAACATAAAGTTCCTGTTGATTTCAAATTCACCCCAAAACCTGGTCCTAGACTAAAATCATGACTAAATAAAAGTTACATAGAATCACACAACACCTACGTCTCTTATAAAATAACGTACAATAACTTTCCAGGATTTTACGTAGAAGAAACCGGAGGAAAATTGAAAACCAGATTCACCGAACATTAGAAAAAACCCTCTCATGTTTACCACCATTGCAACTCAAAAAACCACAGTATATCTATACAAGACACTGTAATTTTAAACAAAGAGCGCAAAATAAAGGAAGCTATCTTAATTGAGGAAAGCAGCCCTACTCTAAACCAATACCCCGGTACACCAAGATACTTTGCTAATCTCTTAAGCTTATCTCCAGCCATGTGACCTCTTTGTTCCATACTATATACATATTCATATGTCTCTGTAAACTACTTGTATCTGATGATGACATAATCTTTTCGAAACGTTGTACGTTGATAATAAAGTTTGATTTATTAAACGTCTCCAGAAGTTTATTTTCTAAAAAGTGGGTTCCTCGTCATCAAATATTTAATGTTTGTTTTGTAAACTTGTCTTGTAAGTAACGGGAGATGAAACATTGTATAGTGTGTAACATAAAAAACATTTTACTCATTATTACATCATTTTTAATGTTTGTTCTGTAAACCTGTCTTATAATTAATGGGAACATGTAGATATATGAACTCTTGTATAGTGTATAGCATCAAATATACTGTATAGTTCACAGTCATAATTTTTAGAAACTGTGAATCAATGGTTGTTCTTGTTTGACAAACAGCCACTGGTCTTTTCTGAATTTGATAAACTTTTCAAGTTGATCAGCATTTTCAACCGAATCCGTATGTAAACATTGGAAGCTGAATCCAGATCCCTTAAACTGAATATGGATACGGGAATGTGGGGAAAAAATAAACATCTGCAATTAATCTGCTTTTATAACAATTCTTAGGCAGCCCCCCAGTGGCACAGCGGTATGTCTGCGGACTTACAACGCTAAAATCCGGGTTTCGATACCCGTGGTGGGCAGAGCACAGATAGCCCATTGTGTAGCTTTGTGCTTAATTACAAACAAATAATTCTTAGGCATATTAATTTTTCAATAGTTCGCCGGATTTTGGCGTTAAAACCATGACTTTTAATGTATATTTAAGTATATTTTAAAGTGTATATTTAATACATTTTTCAATTGTATATTCAATATATTTTCATGTGTATATTCAATATATTTCTCATGTGTATCTTTAATATATATTTTAATGTGTATATTTAATATATTTTCAAGTGTATATTTAATGTATTCTTAAAGTGTATATGTTTTTGTTTGCTCTTCTAACTTTGTGTATGTAAGGTTCAAAAATTTATTAAAAATTTAAAGTCCAGTAGAGTGATTTAGGATTAATAGTTTAATATTCGTGATGATTATAAACGTGATTTATGGTTAATAGTTTAATGATCGTGAAGATTATAAACGTGATTTATGGTTAATAGTTTAATGATCGTGATGATTATAAACGTGATTTATGGTTAATAGTTTAATATTCGTGAGGATTATAAACGTGATTTATGGTTAATAGTTTAATGATCGTGAAGATTATAAACGTGATTTATGGTTAATAGTTTAATGATTGTAAGAATTTTAAACATGATTTAAAGTTAATAGATTAGTGATGATGAGGATTATAAACATGATTTAGGGTTAATAGTTTAATGATCGTGAGGATTATAAACGTGATTTAGGGTTAATAGTATAATGATCGTGAGAATTCTAAACACGATTTAGGGTTAATAGATTAGTGATCGTGGGGAATATAAACATGATTTAGGGATAACAGTTTGTGATCGTGGGGAGTATAAATATGATTTTGGATTAATAGTTTAATGACCGTGGAAATTATAAACATGATTTGAAGTTAATAGTTTAGTGATCGTGGGATTATAAACCTGATTTATGGTTAATAGCTTAATGTTGGGATTATAAACACGATTTAGGGTTAATAGTTTAATGTTGATGAGGATTTTAAACATAATTTAGAGATAGTAGTTTAATAACTGTGGGGATTATAAATATGGTTTATGATGAATAGTTTAATGATCGTGGTGATTATAAACATGATTTGTAGTTAATAGTTTAGTGATCGTGGGATTATAAACCTGATTTATGGTTAATGGCTTAATGTTGGGATTATAAACGTGATTTAGGGTTAATAGTTTAGTGATCGTGGCTATTATAAATATTCTATATGTGAGTTTGTTTCTGTCTCTTTCTTTTTGTCAGAAAATCATCAATAATTTTATAAAAAAGTACAACTAGCTCACGTCATAGACAATTTTTAGTAAGACGAAACGTAGACCAACACCCAGAAATACTAGTGTCCTTTTTGTCTGTTTAAATATGCACCCCCAGACTTACATTTCTCAAGAGAAAATAATGTTTAATGTATCTTTGTTTTATATGGATTTAAAACATCTTGAAAGCAATGTAAAAAAAGAAAGAAGTATGAAAAGTTTAACAATTTTCGTGTGTTTCTGGAAGCATTAGAAGAATTGGAAAAACTTCTTTGTCGAATCTGTTTACTGATCATAACCCTGACAGCTAGAGAAGACTGGAGTTCGCTACATCATCAGATCAACACAAATATCGTCCAGGGGTACGGCTGGGTATAGACCGCACTGATTATAAAAGCTGTAGATCTACAACCCTATTCCTGGGGCGACTAACAACAAAACTCAATTGCTTCAATCCCTAAAAGCCGTTCAATCACCAGTCTACTCCTTGAAGCCAGTGATAACCAAAGTACGACGTGATCGTGTCAGAGGTGGAATGATAAATATTTTTTTTTTTGGCCAAACGCGACAATCTTGACCATTACTGATGATTCTGACAGCCAAGTGGACCTTCTTACTGGGCTCGCTGACCCTTTTGTATTGCCTCCTCGTTATGAAAGTAATAATATCCCTCGAAACATTCTGTTTTCTGGCAGCGATCACATTACTGTAAAATTAACTAATGCATAAAGTGACATCATGTGACCCGAGCTTCGCTACCGTTTGACCGTTTGTTACAGATATATTTTCTAGTGTAGTGGATCCCAACCGCTGGTCCCAAAGGAATTTCGACCGATACAAAAGAAGAAGAAGAGGAAGAACGTTTTTTGAAATATAGCTAATGAAGTCTATTGTGTTAGAATGTGATGTAAAAGTGCTTTTAAAAGTTAATATTGTATGAAGCAGTCCATGATATTTTGCGATTGGAACTGGCTGGTTGTCAGTTGGAAGAAAGTTGAGGCCTACTATCCTAGTAGAACTACTTAGTTTGAACGTATAAGTTTATAAACCACGTCAAACATTACACCAAACAATAAGAGCCCGGTCTCTGATTAACTGTTGTGGTTAGCTGACGCTAAAATCAGAATATAATTTTCACAAAAGGTATCGAATTCAGACTAGTAAAATATGTGTAGAGATGGAAATCAGTCTATTGCAGTATGTGTAGGGTCAGTGACAGGTAGAAATCAGTCTGTTGCAATATGTGTAGGATCAGTGACAGGTAGAAATCAGTCTGTTGCAATATGTGTAGGGTCAGTGACAGGTAGAAATTAGTCTGTTGCAATATGTGTAGGGTCAGTGACAGGTAGAAATCAGTCTGTTGCAATATGTGTAGGGTCAGTGACAGGTAGAAATCAGTAATATATATGAGGTAAATATCAGTTTTTTATAATATGATACGTCTTGAGAATGATTACTAATTACCTTTAATTAATAGTTTTCTGATCATAAGGGCTTGCTCCAATATTATTATACTAGATATAAACATCTGAAGAAGAAGATACATAAAAAAGTACAGTCAACACTTAGGGAAAATGTTGTTTAACGATTTTCGACGCTTTAATAATTTTCATGTTAATGATTTGATGGCCCACTACCTCAACTTCAAGATTTAACAACAAACATCTGAATATTAATCATGAAATGTTCACGAAAATACGTTTTACTGAAAATTTCTAAGATAATTCTTGTACTAAAGTTTCAATTATATAAAGTAAATCTGTTAATTGTACGTTTTCACAAAGTCCGATATATCAACACTAGTCTTATCTAAACCTTTCAATAGTCAAAACTAATTTACATACGCTAAGATTCAATAAAACGTAGCGTAACTATAACAAGTATCTACCTTCGTTAGTCTAACAATTGATGTGTGCTGTATCAGATATTATCTTAACTGTTTTTGAAATTCTGTTTCACTTTTACTCTTTTCTTTCAAAATATAGTTACATTATGTAACTAGACTGTCGCTGTAGCTTCAACAATGTGCCACTATTCTTTAATATTACTTTCTTCAATAACATGCCTAGACTATTATTTCACTATATCACTGTTACTTCAGTTATGTGTTACTTTGTTCAGTTACCGTTTGCCAATACATTAGTATTACTATATCTTCACTAACATGTCACTCTAAATATTTATTGATTTCTAAACCTAGAGATTCCATTGATTAAATTCAGAAACGATTTAAGTTTAAAATTGGTTCGATAAAGTCGAAATTAAATTAAATTACTTAGGATGTTCGGTAGGCCTACCTATGAGTTGTCAGGAAGTTTGGCGTAGACATATCATTTAAATAGTACAATGATTTGATTCAAACATTTTATGCGCTTGGCTCTAGGCTAGGCTATCTCACACTAATTTTTTACTTTAGGCATATTTATTAATTTATTTAAATCAAACCAACATTCACTACACTTACATGGTTTCACGGCAACCCCTTCATGACCACCTTGCACCCCCGTCACTAAAATCCTAATGGGCAGAAATTAAACGAACTATTCTATTTAGATAAATGCATTTTATCTTTTATGACTTCTCTTAGTCGGGAAATCAAGATAATTCAAGCGCGATGTGACGTGACACACGCTGCTTTTATATAGGTTAGATAAAGTGGCATCTATAATTATCTATAATAATATTATTAACGTATCTTTACGACTTTTTTGTTTCTGCGAAATAAAAATATGTTTAAAATATTTTTGGATGTTCTTCTATGCCAAAATAGGTTCAGAATACACACACACTCTGACAAAGTCATCTATAATAACCAACCTAATAATCCGAACGAAGTTGGGTACTTTCGCTAGTTGACAATAATTGTTTTTCAATCTTCAAAGTGCAGTTAATTATCGTATTAAAGCATAAACTTTCGTTAACCTGATTTCTTAGGTATACAATATTGCTGCACATAATATTGTTACGTATCTTCTCGTTTGTTAATTTCCGGTGTAAATTCTTTCCGAGGAACTTCAGCGACACAAGTCCTTTCTTAATTAAAACTAGTTTATTCTTTCTTGATACAACTTTTTAGT
>NW_013666841.1:66442-81066 GCF_000517525.1 Limulus polyphemus | reverse complement strand
CATTTTACTTACGGCGCCTACTGTTCGCTTGGCTCAATTATTTATCTCTTCAATCTGTCTGCCAATATCGCTGGCTTTCTTTGCCAGGTTTATATATCAGAAAAAAGAGGGCGCCTCGAACAAACTAGAGTTGCCAGGACAATTCATGATCCTTCTAGAAACTCCAGCGCGCATGCTCCCAGGTCGCGTGACTTCCGCTATCGTAACAATATATTGTTAAGATTTTTACCTATACAGGTATTGCCATGCAATTCACTTACACGTCTTGTCATACAGCAAATCCATAAACATGTCTTCACCTTGGCTTTTAGTTTTATGATTTCAACCTTAGATGTAAAGTTTCGCTTTGTTAGACTAACTTTCGTGTTACACGTTATTTCTCTAAACCGTTAGTTTACAGCAAGTTTTGAGTACTCTCCATTTGCTGCAAAGTTTCAAAAATTATTAGTCTTTTGTAAAACTATCAACATTATCAGTATATCAAAAAAATGTGTTGAACTACAACACAATTGAACATATTGTAGTCTATTTTAACACAAACTGTGATCAACATCTTCATATTTTACTGATATCTTTATACATTTTATTTCACTGTTTTATTTCACTATTCTACGCATTCATGCTTGTGGATTATCATCACCTATTAAATTACTTAGGATGTTCGGTAGGCCTACCTATGAGTTGTCAGGAAGTTTGGCGTAGACATATCATTTAAATAGTACAATGATTTGATTCAAACTAGTAAGTACTTCTTTGGAATTGCTCTTAAAATATATGTGTTTTATCTTATTATAGTAATTTACTATAAAAAGAATGATACTTAGCAAAATATTTAATTTGCGTAGTCGTAGTTTAATATCTTCTATAGTTTAGGTCCTAAGCCTAATATAAATGATAAAATTCATGTCAGGCCTAAATTAGGTCAAGCGAATAATTTTACAAAGTTATGCATGTGTATATTTATCTAACAGTTAAGACAATGCCTAACAAAGTCTTATAACTGAAAGGTTGAGTTTTATCTGGAATGTTAGGTTATTCTTAATTGAAAAAGAAAAGCTCCTACTTTACTTTTGGGAACCCCGTGCTCTGAAGCAAATTGGCGAGTGAAAATATCAGATGTGTAACCTTAGGCCTTAATGTAATAGTCAGGCCTACCGTAGTTCGTATTGGTTAAAATTTGATAAGATTGACTACTTGTGTGTTAGTATTTATTTTCGGTTCGATTAATTCAAAGAATTACAATAGTAAATTTGTTATATGTAGCCTAATAATATAATGTGCTATTAATGCAACGGAGAGTGACAAAAGTTTTATGTTGTGTCTCGTGTTTCAAGAAACATTTTTATCAAAACAGCTCTTATATACTTTTATTTAAATTTAGTAATGTTATAAAACGGTTTGATTATTATATATCAGGACATAAATTATTTTCAATGTTTCAAGGTGGACTGTAAACTCAAACTAAAAGAGAATCTGTGACTCTTACCTGTCCTTATACTTTCAACGTTACATTACTAGTTTTTGTTAAAGTTTTACGAGGATGAAGTAACAAAAAAGCAATGATCATTATAATCTCACAGTTGGGTTATTTAATATAAGGAAGGGTTGTTCACATGTGTAATATTTTATACTAATGATATACATGTTTCTAATATTTTTGGGTTTTGTGTATATTAGAGCATTTAAGATTAACTTTACGGTTTCATTTTGTTCTTAAGCGCAAAGCTGCACCGTGCTGAGCTACTGGGGCTCATCCTTATCGAAAAAAATAACGTATTAATTAGAAGAAAAACATTTGCACACCATTTTACACTAAAACTACAGATCCATTAATAATTAAGATAACAAAATTTTGGTTTTATTTTTATAATAAGTATATTTGTAAATAAATATTTGTTTGAACACAGGTTAACAACACTTTTACTTTCAGTACCACTTAGGATATTAAAACAAAGAATTCTGCCATGGTTTAATTTTTTAATACAGTAACTAATGGTTTGGTTGTTGTTAAACACAAAGCTACATAATGGGTTATCTGTACTCTGCCCACCACGGGTGTCGAAAGCCGACTTTTAGGGTCATAAACCTGCAAACTTACCGTTTAGCCACTGAGGAGCTAGTAACTTATGTAACATTATGATTATTTCATAATAAATGTGAATAAACATCCAATTAATCTACATACATTTATTTTCACATTCTTCCAGTACGAATTTCATAAAACGTTTTTCGTATCTAACCTTTCACATATCATTGCCTGGAAAGAATTTTATTTAGTACTAGAGTTTACTAACAAATGGGATTCTGCGCCTGCCATAAATGCACGTTATTTGTATGCAGTACTATTAACTCAACGTTGTAATCTGAAGAGCTTAAGGTGGAGAGACGTGAACGGCTTTTAGTTCTATGTTCACATTTTGCCAGTTTAGGTATTTAGCATTATAACATTGTATATAATACAACATAAATATGACTTGTAAACAAAATATTATGGTAGAAACAGCTGAATTATTGATAGGTTAAAATAAGATAGTACACATAGCATTATGAACCAAGAACAAAAAGTTCAGAAGAAACACGAGAGGAACTAGTTTTAACACAAATTCATGCTCAGTGAACACAGTAAACACAACATTTGAAATAGTAAAACACCGACTTGTGTTAAGACCACTCTAACTCACTCTATGTGTTGGAAAATAGTAAAATTTATTGCTTTCTAATATTCTAATACTACAACTACAACGCTTCCATGATTGTAAAGCTTGCAGAACATTATATCACGTTTATTTTGTTGTTAAACACAAAACTGCACAATGGACTTTCTATACTATGTACACATCGGATATCGAAACCCGATCTTTAGCGTTATCTAGACTCACCGCTGAGCTACTGAAGAGAGGGGGTCACACCATGCGTGTCAGTTTTCTTACATTAATCTCAGTTTTGTAAGCACAGCAAATAACATTTTTAACGTAAAAATCTAGAACATACGATGAAAGTTTATAAGAATGACTATATATTACACTATAACCAAGTGTTTCTCGAACGTTTTTGTTGACAGACTAAGCATTTTTTTTATCACAACGGACCACAGGGGGTCTATATCCTGCGCTGCCGATTCCTTTCCGTAATAATACGAACTTTCCATGGACTACTTGATTAGAATTCTCGGGCCACAGATTTAGAATCGATGCCTATATAACGTCCAGGAATTGATGTGTATGCCGACTCCGAATGAAATATGATCAATATAAGTTATATATGAATCATTAATCCACATTAGAACGTGGACGTTTCAACAGGTGTCTCCAGAAATGCTGAAGCTCGTCTCATTCTCATTGAAAAGCGGTTAAACTGGTGTTGAATAATAAACCGTTAACGGGCGAAATAATGATATTGGATCCATGATTCCATGTGGCAGCTTTTGGAACCCGTGCGTTGAATGAGAAATAATAAAACAATGGTTTTAGAGAGAGGAGATATTTCCATGAAACTGAACTCAGTTTTGGAGAATATCGTGTATGTTTGTCTGTTGTAGAGCAAAGCCACATTGGACTATCTGCTGTGTCCACCACGGGATATCGAACCCCGGATTTTGGCGTCGTAAGTCTTTAAACTTTCCTTTGTCCCACAGGGGGACAACATTGTATCCTTCGTAACAAAAGTTTATTGAATTAGCTTCGTACAGAGACACTGTGGCACAACGAGCTAGAATACGTATTTAACAGCATAAACAAACCTAACACAAAAATATGTAAATTATTAACGCTATAAATGACCTCAAAATCGTATAGATGGTTAGCCATCTAAACCACTAACTCGAATAATGCCTTTAACATTCGAACAATGTTGTCTATTTCGTAACTAAACAATTCCCACTCCCCATCGCCGCTACCACCATCAATCACGTGGTGCCATCTGTTGCTAAGAGTAATAACAAAATAAAAACATGAGCGGCACTCCTGACGAAAAGTTAGGATGTTAGCCTGAGAAATACTGCTTGTGATCGCTTTGCGCCGAGTATCAAGTCAATAACAGATGTTAACTATATGCTAGAATAATTAGTGTACGCAAGCTTTGAATTCACCAATGGATTGGACAGCCGTTTGAGAAAGACCACACACAGGTCCTTATAAACTAGGAATCAAGCAGAACTTTTATCGATGTGTCTTATTTATTACTGAACAAATATGCAAACGATCTTTCAACTTACAATGCCTATAAACTAATGAATCATTGCAATTTAGCAAGCTAATAATATTTTAATTCATATTTTTCCAAAGTTCTACAAGTCGAAGATTTAGTCGTGCAGTTTTGGCCTGCTAGTTCAGCACGTTCATTATAATCAGGGCCCGGTATGGCCAGGTGGTTAGGGCGCTCGACTCGCAATCTGAGGGTCGCGGGTTCGAATCCCGTCCCACCAAACATGCTCGCCCTTTCAGCCGTGGGGGCGTTATAATGTGACGGTCAATCCCACTATTCGTTGGTAAAAGAGTAGCCCAAGAGTTGGCGGTGAGTGGTGATGACTAGCTACCTTCCCTCTAGTCTTACACTACTAAATTAGGGACGGTTAGCGCAGATAGCCCTCGTGTAGCTTTGTGCGAAATTCAAAACAAACAAACATTATAATCATACGTCTTTTTAAAATGTTAAGTTTAAAACGACTTTTTCTTATTTCAAAACTGGAGTCTGCTGAAGAACTAGCAGAGGAGTTTGATCGATAGGTAAAGAAAGGCAAATAAACGAATTGGCAAATTACAGTAGTTGCTAGATTTTAAGCATCTATATATTTTACTTAGTATTTCTCTAACTCCCAAAGCTTTGCAGTAAAAACAAACACTTTTCATTCTTAGAAATGTAAACTGCTGAGTGAATCTGGCAGTTGACCAGATGGTTAAACATTTTGTTACTTACAGCTCCACATATCTCAGCTCTAACATTCTCCAAATCCCGGATCTGGAGAGAAAACATGGAACACGATTTTCTTTATTTGCTTGTTCCAGAATTTTTTCGCAAGCCCACACAAAGAGTCAACTACGCATAGTTGTCTCCGATTTTGAATTGATAGACTAGAGAGAAGGCAACGCTTGGGCTACCCTTATCTGACTGAATAGGGAGATTTTACCGTCATTCTTTTAACGCACCCATATTTCTAAAATGTGTAGCAAGTTTGTGCTGCAACGAGCCATGAACCACGAACCCTCTCTTTCACAGTCCAACTGGGAATGACGATAACTTCAACTTCATATAAAGGCATGATAAACAGTACTAAGTGAAGTTATAAGCAAAATGATTGTGTTTTACGTAAATGAATAAAGCTTTTAAAAATATAATGCGTTTTTAACACGTTCTGTTGAGAATACCTTGAAATTTTTACTCTGGCCAAATATTGTTTTTTATTCATGGACTTAGCGTCTCCTTAACATATGGAAGAGTGGATAATAGCAGAAATAATTTCACGTCTCTGTTTCATACTTGAGTAACTTGTCACCGTAGAAAATAAATCTAGATACATATATATATATGTATATAGATAAAGCATTCTTTGTCACTTAGTTAAACTTTTGCGTCTCTCGCAGACTATCCGGTGACACTAAACACTCCCACTAGACTGTCATTCCAATAATACTTTGGTTAGAAAGTTTATTATTTCTGTCACTTACTTCCTACACTTACGATTATAGAAGAACATCACTCTTCTCCGAACACCTGTTGCTTGATACTATTGTTTAAAACTTTGCGCATATACTGGAGCAAGCTATGGCATTTTATCGCATTAGCTATAACAGTGACAAATGAAGAGGGCGCTAGTATCTGTCTTTGGTTTTGATTTTGTTATTTTTAAACATACAGCTACACAGTAGGCTACCTTCTCACCACGGGTATCGAAACCAAACTTTTAGCATTGTAAGCCAGCAGACTTACCGTTGAGCCACTGGGGGAGATCTATCTTTGTTACAATAATAATGAAACTTCATATTACATAAAATATATCAAGTCAACTTTGACGTCACCTTCTAGGTAATTAATATTTGCATTCTTGAAAAATACTACAAAACAATTGTACACACGTGTGTGAATGTGTAAATGGAACATACTTAACTCTGTTAACCATATTCAATCATATCCTTAACAACTAAAATGATAGAAGTTTTTGTTTTTTTCTAGACTTTCTCCAATGACTTCACGTTTTTGATACATTGGTATTCTAATCGATGTATTACTCATTTTGCCATAAAAAATACAATCAAAATATCACGAATGTGGGATTAAACTACTAAAAATGAAATAGGAAAAAAGTTACAAAATTATAATTATGAATAATTTTAAAAAGTATACATTGAGATAAAAAAACAACAAAGAACTAGCACAGATGGAACATTTCACATTCAATAGTTAGTTGCTTATTTTAAATGAATTACCACGTAAAAAAAAACAACAGGATATTCTCGTAACAGGTGATTTTCATTGAAAGATGTCTGAAATACGATTTTGAGGATGTAAATAATGTTGACAATACGATGAATAGTACTCTAGCAGGGTGAAGTGTCGCAAGTGCAAAAACAAAGAAAAAAAAAATCCTGGTAGTGTGTACTCTGTCTGCAATGGTCATTATTCATGTCAAAGTTAACCCTAATAACACACTGACGCTGCGCCCTACTAGACGTCCTGCCACCTGGTGAGGACATATATATTCTGCTTTCTGACAGTTTTTCCATGGTGGTTAATTATTACATCGGTAATCTAAATAAATAATCGTGATCTAACAAGAGTAAGGAAAAGTCCAGCTGTGTCATGTGACTTCGCTCGTGGTTATTTGCTGCCGTTAGCGCGAAACACACATGGCGTATAGCGAGTGAAAGATACTACCTGAACAAATAAACTAGAGTTCCCAATCCAACTGTTTCCTTTCACTTTAATTCTAAGGTGTCGAGAGACTCCATTATTTCTACCATCAAGAAAACGTTAAATTGTTTTCAACTTGCTTCTCTAAGTGCAAGTACAATCATTCCATATGTGTCTTCTAAATATCAGAATAAGCGGTTAGGACAACACTTGTGTGCACAAGACAGTTCTTTTGAAAAGGAAATAATTCTAAAAATTGTTCAAAGTATACACACACACACACACACATATATATATATATATATATGGAAGGTCTTCATTCGGTAAAGGGCAAGGTCACGTTTACAGCTATTGTTTAACAATTAACACTAATTGGTGTGATTGGCCACATACTTTTGTTAGCTAATTAGTAACACCCATATGAATGTTTAATAAAACATTCGGTATTAAAGAATGTAAAACATGCTTAGTTTGAAACAAATATGTATGACTTTAGGTCTATTTCAGATGATAATATTTTATGTATCTACAATATAGAAATTGACTACCTTGCGTAAATATCTGTCAATAAGTATCAATTACATATCACTGATAATTATATGTATATATTATGTATGAATTATTTAAACTAATTACAAAATACATTATCTGCGTCAATAAATATTGATAAATATTTTTCAATAAATATGTTTAGTGAATAGAAATTAGTAAAAGGTTTGATAACACAAATTCTGAGACGTAACAAGTTCACCGATCAAAACAACCAAAATATTAGTAGCAAAAATAAATCAATCAAAAGTTCATTGTGTTCAAGTATTATTATTACTTATGTTAAATTATTAACAAACATCATATGAAATTAACTTGAGTTCTGACTAATCTTAAAAGTCACATGTTTTATAACTTAATGCATGAATGTCAGGTTTCTAATAAATAAACTGTAATGTTAGGTAGGTTGTGTCTTTTATTTTTTATTTTTGAAGCTCTTGATTCCTCCAGACAACTCTATTACTTCTGTTTTGCTAACCTTTTGGAAATGGGTTTATAACACACTAGTTCACATTAAGTAACAAAACCATACAATGACCAAATGAGATCGGCAGTTTTGGGCATTGTATGGTTTTTGAACATAGATGTTCATTGTTAACAAGAATGAGAGAGTGTTAGACCTCAGTTCATCACAGGTATCAACACAGTATTAGAACCAATAACTTCATTGTTAACAAGAATGAAACAGTGTTAGAACTCAGTTCATCACAAGCATTAACACAGTATTTGAACATTGTTATAGATAACGACTCAGAGTTAGAACACAGCTCATCCCAACACAGTATTAGAACCTAGAACTTCATTGTTAACAGGAATGAGACAGTTCATGAACTCAGTTCATCATAGGAATCAACATAGTATTAGAACCTAGATGGTCATTGTTAACAAAAATGAGAGAGTGTTAGAAATCAGTTCATCACAGGTATAAATAAACACAGTATTTGAACAGTCTTCAGAAGATTGAGATAGTGTTAGATATCAGTTAACCAGAGATGTCAACACAGTATTAGAACGTTGTTATCGTTAATGAGACAGTTATAACTCAATTAATAACTGGTATTCACACAGTATTAGAACATTGTTTTAGATAATGACAGAGTTAGAACCCAGTTCATCCCAGGTATCAACACAGTATTAGAACCTAGATGGTTATTGTTAAAAAGAATGAGACAGTGTTAAAACTCAGTTCATCATAAGTATTAACATAGTATTATAACCTAGATGGTCATTGTTAACATGAATGAGACAGTTTCAAAACTCAGTTCATCATAAGTATTAACATAGTATTAGAACCTAGGTGGTCATTGTTAACATGAATGAGACAGTTTCAAAACTCAGGTAATCACAGGTATCAACACAATATTAGAATATTGTTAACAAAAACGAGACAGTGTTAGAACTCAGTTCACCACAGTTATCAACACAGTATTAGAACCCAGATGGTCATTGTTAACAAGAAGGAGACAGTGTTAGAACTTAGTTCATCATATGTATTGACATAGTATTAGAACATTGTTATTTATAATGAGACAGTGTTAGAACTCAGTTCATCACAGGTATCAACATAGCATTAGAACACTGTTATTGATTATGAGACAGTGTTAGAACTGAGTTCATCACAGGTATCAACATATTATTAGAACCTAATTGTTAATTGTTAACAAGAATGAGACAGTGTTGCAACTGAATTCAGTACAGGTATCGACACAGTATTAGATCCTTGAACTTCATTGTTAACAAAAATGAGACAATGTTAGAACCGAGTTTATCACTGATATCATCACAGTATTAGAATCTAGGTGTTTTTTGCTAACAAGAACGAAACAATGTTAGAACGTAGTTCATTACAGGTATCAACACAGTATTTGAACATTGTTATCAATAATGAGATAGTGTTAGAACTCAGTTAATCACAGATACCAACACAGTATTAGAATATTGTTAACAAGAATGAGACAGTGTTAGGGCTGAGATGAAGAATAAATCTCTTTTAATTTTTCACTTGTATGAAGAATAATACATTTCACGTCTTCAAACATCCAAGGAGCTACAGACATAAATATGGTCGAGAAAAACGGGAGTTAACTGATGGTTGAAACTGTGGAGAATGTAGTTATGTTTTTAATGGAAGATATGCTACTGTATCTTCTGTGGTTCAGTTCCCAGACTCCTCGATGATTAATAGCACAATCGAATTACAACTATCAATCATCAGGAGATGGTTTAACCCTCAATCTCATAAAACAAAAGTAACCATTAGTATACTCAATTAATCATTGGCATATGATGAAATATTTAGCATTAACGACAAAAACAACAACAAAAAGAACTCACGCAGCAACATCTTAGTTAGAGCATTATCTCACAGTCATCCGTTTCAGCATCTCTAGTATCATATTACTGAGTTAGAGCATGATCTCACTGTCATATATGTCTCTGTGATCCGTTTCAGCATCTCTAGTATCATATTACTCCCACGGTTACTCGACTGCATAATCATATCTGAAACTGACAAAACAACGTAACTTAGTGATATTCGGTTTTTCTACTAAAACCACTACCGAACCTTTCCGACATTTATTGTTTTTTTTGTCTACATCGAAAGACAGAAAGAAAACTGACTGTCGATCGTGAGAGGTAGCAGCAAGCTCGTCGGTCTGATTCTGTCACAACTAACCATAAATGACGTTTGCTGTGTATTACTCAAGCTTCTCCAACAATTCGGCATTGACTGTACGGAGACAGGGAGGGGCCAAGTGTCACCATGATGAATGTGTTAGTAGGAAAGCGAATTTGTTTCTTTTGCGATACTGCAGCTGGCAGGAACAGGGATCCGATCAGGTGAGATGAAGACGGTATTAAGACTCACTCCTCCACTCGATACATATTTCCTGGATAAATTGAGGTTTCAACTGTATCAAACTTCCTAGAACAACCCGCACACCGCCTACAGAGAAAGGGATTACCTCGGCTTTATAAGCCCGAACAAATGACGATTTGATAAGGCTACCTTTTATCAGCCATCTGCGGTAGTAATATTCAACCCAAGAGCCCAACATGTACATGATACACAAAAACACTAGCAAAAAGACAAGGAACTGGCAGCAGAGATTTATCCAAAGTAATGATCTACATTAACCGCTCTCGCTTTTCATGCATGTAGTTCCGGAGGGAATCAAGGTGGATTATAGCAAACTGGGAAGCTTCGGGAAGACTAATGATTATGAATGATGAGATATTGTTGATAGCAATAATGAGTTTGTGGCTGAGCCCAATATCTACAGCACCAGTTTCACTAGAAGCACTATGTAGGAACACAGGTTTTTGTGAACGTTTTCAATAAATATACTTGGTACTTTTAAGCTGATATTTCTAAGAGATTAGTTATACATAATACTTATAAGTCACTAAATCCTGGAATCAAAGTGGCGGTGGTTTTACGGCTCAGGTAAGCTTATTGTTAGCATGCCTCATATATAAATGTTAATCCTTTGATTTTTTTTTTTTTTTACTTATTCTTACATGGAAAACAACCAGTTTTCTACTAAAATATTTATCAATACCAGTATCTGCTCCTGGAACCGAAAAAAAACAAATTTTTTTGTTCTGGTATTTCCTACTTTGAAAAAAACTGAATGTTTTATTCCTCACAAACATAACATTGTCTAAAACAAATTAATATACTTAAAAAGCTTAAAAAATGTACAAAAATGTGTTTGTTATTAAGCTAGTTGACAGTTAATCTTTATCTGTGCTTTGTCCACTAAAGGTATCGAAACCTGGTTTTTAACGTTATAAACTGGGGCATTCTACTTGTTTGTTTCTTCTAGAGTAAAACCACATTGGGCTCACTGTCATGCACACCGCTGGGAATCGAATCCCGGAGTTTAGCGTTGTAAGTTCGTAAACTCGGGGGACGGGAATTTTATATTATACAAAAACACAAACATATCTCTAAAAATACAATGTTTGAAACAATTAAGGGATATGTGAAGTTTTCTCTATCCTAGTTAGGGCGCTCTACTCACAATCTGCGGTTCGAATTCCTGTAACCGAACATGCTTGCCTTTTCAGCCGTGAGGGCTTTATAACGAGACGGTCAATCCAACTATTCGTTGATTAAAAGGTAGCCGAAGAGATGGCGGTGGGTAGTGTTGACTAATTTCCTTTCTTCTAGTCTATCTGCTAAATTAGCGCAGATAGTCCTCGAGTAACTTTGCGCGAAATCCAAAACAAATTAATCTATATTCTAATTATAACAAGGCACAACTACTATTATTAAATAATACCAATAGCACATTCAGGAGTCCATTTTCATGTAAAAAGAGTCAGATGACCAATCACGTGATCTGTATGTAAAATCCTCCTGCTGGAGGCAATTGGTAATTTGTGATAAGTGATCAGAAAACCCTCGTCAGTTTGACGTATTTTTACCACTGACTGTAATACAAAGCGTACGTTTATATGGCAAGCTTGAAATGAATATATCAATAATCTGCTGAGGTAATATGGCTCACTCCTCCATCACAACTGTTCACCAACGCTGCTTAAAGGTGAGTCATGTGCTCGGAAATGTCTTTTCAGACATTCTATGTATGCTCAATCGGATTCAGCTTGGGTGAGTGTGTTGGTCAGTCCTTTTGCTCAATATCTTCTTCAAAAAAGTTGCCCACCACTTGAACACGATGTGGGTGCGAATAGTCGTCTAATAAACGAAAATTCTGACCATCTGCTCCTACATACGGTAAAACGCTAATGGTTGTAAAATGTATAAGAGCACATAAAGGTCAATGAGGCCGCCTACGCTGATTCCTGTCCAGAGAAGTATGTAATCACTGCCATGTGCGTGTCTTTTCTCGTTGAAATTGGGATTGGATCTGGTCCAGACCATTTTTCAAACGCTTACACATCAGGCTACAGTTTGAATCATGGTTTGTCGGTTCTTTAAACTACCGATAGAGTAACGCACACCGTTGATCGTCTGTTTTGAGGAATAACCTTATGAAAAATTTTCTGACCGTTTGTGTCTACTGATACTTGCTGTTCTGAACTGTTGATGCAGTTGAAAAGCTGTGGCCTGCCGATTGCTTCGAACATTAATTATCCAGTAGCGGTGTTTTCGATAGCAGTTTACCCTATTATTGTCTCTGGACACCTAATTTGGTGGTCTGAAAGCTAACCACACTTGGTGAGACTTGTCTTTGACTGACACACACTGCTATTTTTCAGACTGCTAACTGAAAATACATTATGATTCCTTCATTTTTATAAACCACTGAAATTTGCATTATCAGTTCATCTAACTGGTCTTTAGTAACAGTTGTTAAGCTTTGTTATACCTAGAATAGAGAAACCTTCCATCATTAATTATTTCGAGCAGTTATTTTTGTTTACTGTGTCAGAGATCCCAAGAATTCAAGTGTAGTCGTCTCTAGTTTCAAACTTATTACCAGATGAAAGGCAGTCAATCAACAATAACCGCCACTACAATATCTTTATCCGGCTTTTGAAACCAAATAATGGGATTGACTGTCACTTATATAACGTACTCCCAGCTGAAAGTGGAGTGTATTCAGCGGCAGCAGGGCTTAAACTTTGAATGCTGTCATACCCATTCATGCTCTGTTCTAAATAATAAAAGACCACAAATTTATGTTTTCTAAATTTAAAATGTATTATCAAAGTGCACTTTTGGTTTTCAGGGTTTGAAATATTATATTTTGTCAAACTATAGAGAAAGCACGTTTTGATATTTTCATAGATCAATTTTCCGTAAATGTATTCGTAAGTAGCTTAGCATGAGAATCAAACTTTCTCGGAATAGAATACTTGAAACTGTTAAACCAAAACAGTAGAACATTCTTATTCCTCGTGTATTACCGTAACTCTTAACAATGACTCTTGATAATATAGCAGTTCCTCGTGTGTTACCGTAACACTTAGCAGTGGCGTCTCAATAATATAGCAGTTTCTTGTGTATTACTGTAACACTTAGCAGTGGCGTCTCAATGATACAGCAGTTTCTTGTGTATTACCATAACACTTAGCAGTGGCGTCTCAATGATACAGCAGTTTCTTGTGTATTACCTGTAACACTTAGCAGTGGCGTCTCAATGATACAGCAGTTTCTTGTGTATTACCATAACACTTAGCAGTGGCGTCTCAATGATACAGCAGTTTCTTGTGTATTACCGTAACACTTAGCAGTGGCGTCTCAATGATACAGCAGTTTCTTGTGTATTACCGTAACACTTAGCAGTGGCGTCTCAATGATACAGCAGTTTCTTGTGTATTACCGTAACACTTAGCAGTGGCGTGTTCCCAGCTGCAGCACACAATAAACGGTGCTTGAAGTAATTAGATTCTATCATCGTTTCTTGAATTAAACTGACTTCTAGTGTACCAGTAAACTACGGAATCTTACGATTTTTCAATCCTGAGGAAAAAGAATGCACGAGGTACTCATTTAAAAATTGTTAAGCCTCAATAGAAAGTAATTCTCATACTTCTGAGTGGAATTTCCACAAGAAAAAGTAATACACAGAAAGATGTTTTATAGCATACATTAAAAATCTCGACATCCCATTGTGGTTAGTGTGCCGGACCGTGAATCCAAAGATCTGTGGTCCGCGACTCTTTTTCTGCAAAAACGTACACCTAACTTTGGCGCCATTGGTGTGCTAGAAGAGTAACGGTCAAACCCCATTATTACGTCAGACAAGAGTAATCTAGAAACTGTTGACTAGCTGACCTCCGTCCAGTATGTCAGTTCTTAAACGAACTTAAAACTCCTCAATATATCAGAATATTATACTTTTCAGTATCACATGACGAGAAAATCGTTCTTTCTATTTTATTTTCTTCAAGGTATGGACAACTAAGAACTGTAAGTGTAATGTCCAAGCACTTCTACCATAAGCTAAGAACTGTAAATGTAATGTCCAAGCACTTCTACCATTATCTAAGAACTGTAAGTGTAATGTCCAAGCACTTCTACCATAATCTAAGAACTGTAAGTGTAATGTCCAAGCACTTCTACCATAAGCTAAGAACTGTAAATGTAATGTCCAAGCACTTCTACCATTATCTAAGAACTGTAAGTGTAATGTCCAAGCACTTCTACCATAATCTAAGAACTGTAAATGTAATGTCCAAGCAATTCTACCATTATCTAAGAACTGTAAATGTAATGTCCAAGCAATTCTACCATTATCTAAGAACTGTAAATG
>NW_013666841.1:64880-65643 GCF_000517525.1 Limulus polyphemus | reverse complement strand
TTAACAGTGACTCTTAATAATATAGCAGTTCCTCGTGTGTTACCGTAACACTTAGCAGTGGCGTCTCAATAATATAGCAGTTTCTTGTGTAATACCGTAACACTTAGCAGTGGCGTCTCAATGATACAGCAGTTTCTTGTGTATTACCATAACACTTAGCAGTGGTGTCTCAATGATACAGCAGTTTCTTGTGTATTGCCCTAACACTTAGCAGTGGCGTCTCAATGATACAGCAGTTTCTTGTGTATTACCATAACTCTTGAAAATGACTCTTAATAATATAGCAGTTCCCCGTGTGTTACCATAACACTTAGCAGTGGCGTCTCAATGATACAGCAGTTTCTTGTGTATTACTGTAACACTTAGCAGTGGTGTCTCAATGATACAGCAGTTTCTTGTGTATTACCGTAACTCTTAACAATGACTCTTAATAATATAGCAGTTCCTCGTGTGTTACCGTAACACTTAGCAGTGACGTCTCAATAATATAGCAGTTTCTTGTGTATTACTGTAACACTTAGCAGTGGCGTCTCAATGATACAGCAGTTTCTTGTGTATTACCGTAACACTTAGCAGTGGCGTGTTCCTCGTGTATTACCATAACTCTTAGCAGTAACGCCTCAATAATATAGCAGTTCCCCGTGTGTTACCATAACACTTAGCAGTGGCGTCTCAATGATACAGCAGTTTCTTGTGTATTACCGTAACACTTAGCAGTGGCGTGTTCCTCGTGTATTACCATAACTCTTAGCAGTAACGCCTC
>NW_013666841.1:44200-64003 GCF_000517525.1 Limulus polyphemus | reverse complement strand
ATCTAAGAACTGTAAATGTAATGTCCAAGCACTTCTACCATTATATAAGAACTGTAAGTGTAATGTGGAAGTTTTAACATTTCTCTTTCTCTCTCTCTTTTCCAGTGAGAGGGGGGGGGGTCGTTAAAGTCACACACACGTGAATTATTCTGTTGAGGAAGAAAGTGTACAAACTGATGGTTTATACCCAAGTATGTCCTGATGTCTTTCAGCGAAAAATAATATGATAAACATTCGATTCCTTTTTAACACTTAAAATCACACCTACTAAGAATCTCATCCAAGTGTTTGCATTTTATTTTAAGTGTTTCAACTTTAACAGTCATCCTGAAACGTAACTGCTGTTTTTACTATAAAACTCGTATACCAAGTAGAAGTATTTAAACTTAATTTAGGTATAGTGGATGATCACATGACTATTTGAAACTATTCAAAATGTCACGTTCAGACATATCTTTATGTTCTTGTTGGTCTTCAAACAACATACAGACATTGCTAATAGGATGTCACCTATTTAAAGTTGTCTGAAAGTGACATCCACTCTCTAGTGATACCTTTTATTATGTCCCATAAGTTCTAAAGTTACGTATTATTTTCAAGTTGTAATATTTCAGCCAATCATTTTCATTCACAAGACGTGTAGAGATGAAATAACAAAATTTGTGAATAAAGTATGGCTTGAAACAATGAAAGAACAAAAACAAAATGTTATCCCGAAATACAACACTTGAGAGACCAGAACCAATAAGTGTCCAAAACTACAAGTTAAATACGCAATTTAAAGTTTATCTCTAATACTATACTGTTACTACTGGTTACATACATAACATAAGATTTTACCAAAACAATATCATTTCCAGAACTACACGTTATATACAAAATTTAAGATCAGTTCCAAAACTACAAATTTCATACACAACTTAAGAGTATTTCCAGAACAAGACAGTAGATAAGTAAATAAAAACTTTCCAAAAAAGGAAGTAAATGTAGGGATGGCTAATATCAATCCTTCAAAAGCAATGTAAACTAGATGGTAGTGATGGTACTTGCATCATCCCTACATAATGGAGCATAATGGTATACGTATCTTTCATAAATTCTTACTGATGAAAAACACCCTGGTCATGATGTCAACACAACCAAAACAGGAACCTAATTTACAATAACTAATTAATCCGTTTATTTCTCTCCTTTTACGAACTTAGTCCAAGCTATTTATCTTACTTGTCCTTGAAATAGTTCCTTGACAAACTAGGTGAACCTCCCTGGTGATTTGGCTCTCCCACTTCTGATTAGCGGCGTTACTTTCCAGCCCCTAAAATGTGGGACGTTCCCTTTTCACACGTGCGAGAAATTTCGTGAATGCAACCGGTATTCCAGCTCTGTGGTAAACAAGCAGTCGGCACAACAAACGAATAGCCTTTTCCGTAAGAGCGAATTTACTGCAAGGATTAAGAGTTTTTGCATGCGTGATTTGGATTATAATCCCACGAGCAATTCGAATTCACCTACATGATAATTCTAAATGTTGACTACGCTTTCAACTGTGTGCAGTGACCAAACTATACAATCCTGAAGAAAAGCGGCTTTTACCTGGACAGTATAGATTTCTGACCTTTATCGGTGGATCAAAGGCTTTCCGACTAAACAAAGTATTAGGAAGGGGAGGGCTGGGGGGGGGGGGATGCACGAGGAAGTCTTCTCACAAGCACTTACTTTATGGAGGCCATAAGATCATCAAGCTTCTGGGGTCATGTCTACTAGTCAGATGAAGATATCGACTCCGGTTTATTGCCACGTACAAATTATACACAGAAATAGATCAACATGTTAAAACTTCAAGTCGTATTTTCCTCAGTTAGTTACTCTGCAAGACAAATTCACGTTGCTGGAAACACGGATAATCAGTTGATAAAAACTATGTTTATTAAAACACAAGAGGCCACCTGATAACGATGTACAGGTAGTAAAATACCAACTGGTAAAATGTTCAAACATGTACTCTGTAAGTGGAGCTGCTGCACAGTGCAAAAAAGTTGTTCTGAAATATATATAAACAATCGAGGAAATTAAGTTTATTATGAAACAACTTTTTTTAACTTAGTTTCGTCGATTGTTTATTATGAAACAACTTTTTTTAACTTAGTTTCGTCGATTGTTTATTATGAAACAACTTTTTTTAACTTAGTTTCGTCGATTGCTTATTTTAACAATCGACGAAACTAAGTTAAAAAAAGTTGTTTCATAATAAACAATCGACGAAACTAAGTTAAACAAATTTCTTCCTGTCCTTATATTGTTTGAATATTTTCATGTTGAATGAGTTAATTTGATATTTCTTTACACGGCCAGCCCGCAGTGGCTCAGCAGTAAATCTATCTGCACGTTTACGACGCTAAAAATCGGGGTTCACATAATCATATAAACTGCCCATATATATACCGTTGTATCCCATAATGATATAAACTGTACCATATATGTATTCTACGTATGTAGTGTTGTGTCACATATTAATATAAGCTGTACCATATATGTTGCACGTCCCATTACAAAAAGACCTTGTATATTGCATACATGTAGTTATTACAGCGTAGTTTTACACTTAACTGATAAAAAAAATCCAGCACTGTACGAAGGTGCAAAATAAATACAGGTGATGCTTATTTTTAGTTATTGCTTTTGTAAAATAAATTATTAATAAGAACATTATTTTAAAGAAACATTCCATGGGGATGAGAGGGTAACGATTTATCTACACGTGCTTGTCGTTAGAAACTGACAATGGTGATATTCTTGTCAAGTGATTTTACCACATATTATATATTTCCAGGGGTTTCAAATATAATGGTTCATATTTAACTGAAACTTCTGTCTACCGGGCTTAAGTTCTATTTAAGATATTATAAAGTTTGAAACTCTAAACTGTGAATTCATGAACTTTGTTTTATACCACTCACTTCATGGCATGCTTATAGACGTTACATATCAGATGGAGAGGGGGGGGGCGATGGATCAAGTGGGGGAGTTTTAAACTTAAACATTCGTCCAAAGATCTGTGCATCAGGTAGACGATTTCCGAACCCACTCACCCCTCCTTCCTTCAAGCACCCTGAGTAATTCTAACAAGAAAGGAAAAGTGAACGGTAATAAGGAAATAGGTTTTACCTTTTAAGTTTTCCTCCATTAATTAATTTCCTTTAATTTACACAAAGTTGATTGGATGACGTCATGCTAAACAAGTGCAGGTTTATGTGTGGTACAGGGGTAATAGGAACAGGTGGTCGTGTAGTATGGAGGATAAATTCACCGGATGTAATTCTAGATATGCACTCCATATTAATGTTCATTCGGCAATAAAATTCAGGAAATACAATATAAAACATTTTCACACAATTGGTGATAGCAAAGTTGATAACCTTACTTCAGGTAAGTCAGATTTTATGTTTTCAACATCATGACAATGAAAAAAATCATGACGATGACAAAAAAAGCGCTTACTTATTTTAATTTTGACCTTCCAGTGACACAGTGGTATGTCAGCGGACTTACACCGCTAGAATCCGGGTTTCGATACATGTGGTAGGCAGTGCACAGATAGCCCATTGTGTAGCTTTGTGCTTAACTACAAACCAACAATTTTAATTTTAAAAATAATGCAGAGGGGCGTTTATAGGGCAATGCTTTAGGGAGAGATAGGGTAAATTTCTGTGCTCAACATTTCATTGTATTTTACTATCAAGAAACAACCCGTTCATTAAGACATTTATTGAAACTGAGGTTCGTAGCTGTGACTGCGACGACGGAGAAATATCCGTTTGGTGGAGGAAGATGAGTTAAAGATAGATTATTTTCAAGAAGTCTTCTGTTTCAAACTTTTAAATTCGTAGACCACACACAACAAATGTAAGGGCGTTTCTACGAAAATCTCATATGACAAGTTTTTCGCTTGCCGAGTGGCTGTATGCCATCTTGGGTGACAAGGCGAAATGAATTGTTTCCGACCTCACAGGTGGATACCACTGACTGGAGAAACACCAGTGAGCACCGGAGCACTGGCCGTATAATGAATGTATATTTGTCGGTAAAAACAACAACTTTTCAGATCTATTATCTTAGTTCCGTTGGGAAGGTCGTGGATAACAACTCACCCTTCGTTTCCTCCAAATATCTTCACTGAAAAGACAGTTATGCCACAAACAATTTGCACGCGCGGTCGTTCATCTGTAGTGTGTAGAGTGGTAAGAGGAACAAACCAGACTTGGAAAACAAATGTCTCGTTCATCTGTAGCGTGTAGAGAGTGATAAGAAGAATAAACCAGACTTGGAAAACAAATGTCTCGTTCATCTGTAGTGTGTAGAGAGTGATAAAAAGAATAAACCAAACTTGGAAAACAAATGTCTCGTTCATGTGTAGTGTGTAGAGAGTGATAAAAAGAATAAACCAAACTTGGAAAACAAATGTCTCGTTCATCTGTAGTGTGTAGAGAGTGAAAAGAAGAACAAACTAGACTTGGAAAACAAATGTCTCGTTCATGTGTAGTGTGTAGAGAGTGGTAAGAGGAACAAACCAGACTTGGAAAACAAATGTCTTGTTCATCTGTAGTGTGTAGAGAGTGGTAAGAGGAATAAACCAAACTTGGAAAACAAATGTCTCGTTTATCTGTAGAGACTGATAAGAAGAAACCAGACTTGGAAAACAAATGTCTCGTTCATGTGTAGTGTGTAGAGAGTGATAAAAAGAACAAACCAGACTTGGAAAACAAATGTCTCGTTCATGTATAGTGTGTAGAGAGTGATAAAAAGAATAAACCGAACTTGGAAAACAAATGTCTCGTTCATGTATAGTGTGTAGAGAGTGATAAAAAGAATAAACCGAACTTGGAAAACAAATGTCTCGTTCATCTGTAGATACTGATAAGAACAAACCAGACTTGGAAAACAAATGTTAAAAAAACTCACAATATTTAAAAAACAACGATTATTTTATACACAATTCTTTAAAAATAAGATTGTTTCCAGTCTCAAAATTACTAAAATACAATAAATTACTGTACAGGATAAAAAGTGATAAAAAATCCGATGAGACTGGAAAACAATCTCATACACTCAACATGTTTCGACGTATACTACTGCGTCATCCTCAGAAGTGTAATGTTTTGCAAAAAATACTATTTATACAATTATCAAAACACTAATTTACGTATCAAAGAATTTCACGCCATCTGGTAACAACATTTCCATCAGGTCCATCATCCTTAATCAATAATTTAAATTTTTCATATAATTATCTCAATAGATTCACATATATTCATACCATTTAAATTTCCAGATTTTCCCCCATTGAATTGTGTGATTAGTGTCACTAACATGTTCTGCCAAAGGTGAAATAGTAATATTATTATTTTTAACATTTATTTTATGTTCATTCAGTCTGAATTTTAAATTTCTTGTAGTTTGTCCTATATAAACCTTTTTTTACATTCACATATTTTATATATGCCAAATTTTTCCACTACTTTTTGTTCATTGCTTGTAGTGTAAAAGTACGGAATTATCTTGACTAATCATTAAACAAAATCATATACCTTTGTTTCTGTATTTTTATAGGCAAAATCTGATAATAAGTACGTAACACACGAAGAACGTTTTAGTACAAGTTTTGTTATCATCCTTTCGCTTCTCTTCATTCAAGAACAGTCCTACTCAAAGGACAATTTAATTACCGCGGAATGCCATCATTACAGAAATAGCATCGACTCAATGCGAAGTGATACGATTTGAAACGTGTTTTTAATCAGTAAAGACTTCTAGTATCCTGCACGAATGTCACTACACGACATGTATTTTAAACAAAGACTTCTAGTATCCTGCACGAATGTCACTACACGACATGGATTTTAAACTTCTCCTTAACGAAGAAAAGGAATCCATATTATATGTCATAACATTATTCACATACCTAAGTTAATTTAGGTTACTATGAAGTGAAGTAAAACGGATTCAAAACCCATAGAGATCCAAATTATGTTTCCTTCGTTACATGAGCGATAGGATAATCACTTTACGGGGTAATGAAGAAGTCGTGTACCATCAGATGTTTTGCACTTACTGCGGTTCTTCTAAGTCGTATTTGTGTTTCACTTACTATCAGTTTTTCTTTTGTTAAAATAAATGGTATGGATGTCATAAACCTTGCAAGAACGTGAGGAAGTGATTCTGTTGTGTAGGGATCTGCACATTCTACCATGACACTTTTCTTTTAGTGTTATACATTCAGCACTTGGTTTTGTCAAAGGTCCAATATACCCTTGAAGATGTGCAGAAGAGAACCACAGCAGCTTCCACAACCGCAACATATTCTACAATGTGAGCAAAAAAGTGGTACTGTGTAGTAATATCAACGGAGCACGTTTCCAATAGCTAGCTGTATGAAGGTTCACAACTTTCGCCCTGTGTATTTGAAATTATCTCTATGTATATAATACATGATTTAATTTTATAATAACTGTAATATGAATCTGTTGTAAATAAAATGCTCAGTGGAGTCTATTATTATTCCCTACTTTAGAGAACTGGTAAATAAAGATTTTGAAAATTGCTGATTATAAGTTTCCAGACGAACTTAAGAGTCACAGTCCTTGATCAGGTTTCAATAACTAGAACCATCACGAAACGTTGAAGACATAGTCCTTAATCAGTAATCAGAACCGACCACGAAAAATGAGATTAAAAGATCTTGATGATGTTCGGTATTTCATACAGAACAGGTAAAGTTGGAGTAACATATCTGGATGAAGTTCGGTATTTCATACAGAACAGGTAAAGTTAGAGTAACCGATCTGGATGAAGTTCGATATTTCAAACAGAACAGGTAAAGTTGGAGTAACATATCTGGATGAAGTTCGGTATTTCATACAGAACAGGTAAAGTTAGAGTAACCGATCTGGATGAAGTTCGATATTTCAAACAGAACAGGTAAAGTTGGAGTAACCGATCTGGATGAAGTTCGGTATTTCATACGGAACAGGTAAAGTTAGAGTAACATATCTGGATGAAGTTCGGTATTTCATACAGAGCAGGTAAAGTTATAGTAACAGATCTGGATGAAGTTCGGTATTTCATACGGAACAGGTAAAGTTAGAGTAACATATCTAGATGAAGTTCGGTATTTCATACGGAACAGGTAAAGTTGGAGTAACCGATGTGGATGAAGTTCGGTATTTCATACGGAACAGGTAAAGTTGGAGTAACAGATTTGGATGAAGTTTAGTATTTTCAATAGTCTAGATAAATGTGTAGTAACATACCAGAATGAAGTTCAGTGTTTCAAATAGTCCAGGCGTATGAGTAGTAATACACCGGAATGAAATTCAGTACTTCAAACATGAGATTGAACTGACGAAGTTTAATTAATGGCGATATCGGCATCATATTTGTTCAACTTCTAAAAAGATATCATTGATATGAGTTTAGGTGTTGTTTTACGTAATGTCAAAACAGCAAGATAATAAGAAATTAGATGAATAGCAGCGTTCATTTGTATTTTGGCGACAGTTATAATCAATACATTTCACTCAAATGTAGCTGAATGTTTAATTTTATTGACTTATAAACATTGACATTCACTAATGTTCCGAAGTTTGTAAAGTGTAAACGGAAATTTATCGGTACTGCTTATGAAACATCCTAAAGATTGATAATAATACACATTTAATTGAATGGTTCCTTACAGTTTCACAGGACTGTATATATGTTAAATGGATAATGAGCTTATCCTGTGGTCTGAGCCAACTATTACTATATTCACTTATAAAATACCCCAATCTGGAACAATTCTGGTACATCTTTGTTTACTAAAAACGCAGGTTTTGTTACTCTCCAAGAACTAGGTGCTTGTTGGTTCGACAAGGCACCTTTTTTATACACATCTTTGTAGTGTATTTTTGATGTTTAATAGTTAAATTAATACCACTTGTATTCGTAAAACTGAACAGTAGATTACAATTCTAAGTTAAGGTCAGAGAAAACTTGTACTGTACTTAATGTGCTGAGACAGTGTTTTAGCTGACTGAATTTATTTGAAGTAGAACACATAATGACGTCACTCTACAGCAAACATACGATACATTTCGTTTTCTTGCACAAAAACTTCAGACTGTCATTCTCAAATCAAAATACAGTACATTCAACTAAAAGTTAACACAAAACAATCACACGTATAGTAAAAGCTCTACCCGAACTGAAGGTGTTGTTGTTAAGTTTGTGGTATCTTCTCGAATGTTGCCAACAATCACAGTGCAATGTATCCAGATCACTAATGTTTTTATAACACTGCCTAATCTTTGTTGATCAAGTCTGTCAGAACGTTGTGATTGTGGTTTGATAAAACAATCCTTATGGTTTTTACTGATTCTACCATTTATCATTAAGTTCGCTATCGTCATGAAATTAAATAAATCCATAATTTTTGAAATGCCTTTTGTCTATAATAGGTGGTTTGGAGTGAAATAAAGATCAGTTACGTTTTTCAAATAATACTAATCATAAAATTATTATCTTCACAAAAAACATCAGCTTCATTTTGATGATGATGGACTTCATCGGGTGTATCAAATAATACTAATCATAATAATTACTAACTTATAAAAACAACAGCCTTACTTTGATGATGATGGATATCATCGGTGTATCAAATAATATTAATCATAATACGTATTAGCTTCACAATAAACAACAGCCTCATTTTGATGATGATGATCTTCATCGGGTGTATTAAATAATACTAATCTTAATAATTACCAGCTTCATAAAAAACAACAATCTTACTTTGATGATGATGAACTACATTGGATGTATCAAAGAATCTTAATCATAATAATTATTAGCTTCACAAGAAACAACAGCCTTACTTTGATGATGATGGACTTCATCGGATGTACCTTGCTCTTGATTTACAGAGGTTGGAGTTTCGGCCAGTCGAGGTTCGGGAGAAGCTAGAGAGAGATCAGTAGAACATTCTTCTTTAACTTGAGCGGAGGGAGATAGCTCCACTGTAAGGGAGGGAGTACTACTGCTGTTTGGAGGGGTCAGAAAGGACGAATTTAAAGTACCCTGGTATTGTGAATACTGAAAAGACTTAGACGTTAAAAAATCAGAATTGTCCACTTTCAAACATTTAGTGGGAACAAAAGCAGATCTATGAAATCCATTAATTCTTCGATCATCTGTGACTCCCAGGTGTCTAAAGGCGCCCCCCGTTCCAGAATTCAGGAAGCTCACTTGCCTGTTCAAACCAGGAGGGGTCATAATGGGGGAAGAAACAGGGAGAAGGTGGGTCGGCATGGTGGGGTATGAGTCTGTTTGTCCGAATATAGTGTGAAGAGGAAAAGCAGCAGTTGACGTGAAGGGCGTGTGATAAGGCGAGACAGGTTCTTTGTCAAGTTCTTGGGAGGAGGAGAATGGACGCAGACCATGCATCTGTAGACCAGATTTGCCGGACTCATCTGCCTGTGAGGTGAGGGTCACGAGGGCGGGAGAACCGACTGCGCCTGGTAGATAAGGTGAACTGTCCATGCACATTTGTAGACCCTGTGATGTAAAACAATTAGAAATTAATAACTGGATGACTGAGTATTTTTTCTATTCATTAGTCTAAAAATGGTGAACAGAATCTTTGATGATGTGCGTTCTGTTATAATATTGATATCTGTGATTTGATTGTCTTGTTACTTCTTTATTATATTAAATTCAAATATGAAAACTTATAAATCTCTTAAGAGCCTCGTATATCCACAGGTTTTTACAAAAATATTTTAAAAAGCATTCTAAAAGAAAAACCGCAACAACCACAATTTACCACTTCATCGTGATACGGTTACTACATAGTGTTGTATGTTGATCAGGCAACAACCACAATTTATCACTTCATCGCGATACGGTTACTACACAGTGTTGTATATTGATCAGGCAACAACCACAATTTATCACTTCATCGAGATACGGTTACTACACAGTGTTGTATATTGATCAGGCAACAACCACAATTTACCACTTTATCGTGATACGGTTACTACACAGTGTTGTATATTGATCAGGCAACAACCACAATTTATCACTTCATCGTGATACGGTTACTACACAGTGTTGTATATTGGTCAGGCAACAACCACAATTTATCACTTCATCGTGATACGGTTACTAAACAGTGTTGTATATTGATCAGGCAACAACCACAATTTATCACTTCATCGTGATACGGTTACTACACAGTGTTGTATATTGATCAGGCAACAACCACAATTTATCACTTCATCGTGATACGTTAAAATTGAAATGCTGAATATGGATCAGACTACAGGCAGAATAACAAACTTCACTGTAATATATATAAATATAAGTGTATTGTAAAGATAGTAGTGTTGAATATTAATCAGACTCTAAAAAAGGTTGAATATATTATACTAAATTATTTTGAATACCTAAATTAGCAAGTCACGTGACATCTACAACTGATATCATGTCGTTGTGTAACGGAATGTATCAGATTCACATTCTGACAGTTTAATTGATCGCTTTTGAGAAGGGTATATAACAGCTCTTTCCAACACAAAACAGTCATACATACAGATAATAAAAATGTATTCAGATCTGTGATTTGTAATTTGGCATTGGAAAACAAAGGAATATGGATCATTTTGGGAAACCAGGGCCATCAAGAAAGAAACTTTCAACAAATCGTGCCTTAAAGATTATAAGCAAAGCGACTTGTAAAAGATAAGTCAGTGACAACTGTCACCCACGTATCCCAAGCATCAGTATGCAAAATAATCCAGGAAGATAGCCATCTGGAACAGCAACACAAGTTATAAGTACAGAAGATGGGTTCCACGCCATATCCATTCAATCATTCCATACTTCAAAACTTCAAATAGCTGGAGAATGAAATAAATCGGTATTAATGTTCATCTATATGAAGACGTACTGGTCTAAAACGACGTATTGAGGCTTCAAAATCGTCTTAATATAATGTACTTCTTATCTACTTCTTCATTCAAAACACATCATCTATCATCACAGCTAGAGTTGGAAGGAAAATATTCTTTTAAGAACTAAGGTTTTTCCATTTTCATAGAGAAAACCAAATGGTGAGAGGGAGTCAATATTCCACGTGAAAAAAATACGAAAAACAATAGAAAATAAACAAAATAAATCAACTAGTCTTACATATTCAGTGCACAAGATGTACAGTTTTTTTAGAGAAAAAATGGCATAAGCTACTTATATCATATAAATATAAATTATGTAAAGCCATTCAGTGCACAAGATGTACAGTTTTTTAGAGAAAAAATGGCACAAGCTACTTATATCATATAAATATAAATTATGTAAAGCCATTGTATAATGAAAACGCAGAGAAAGCAATTTTTACTATAGACACGCGGCGTTTCATGATAAACACCTGGTTTCCACACAAACATATGCACAAACAATCCAAGTTAACTCAAGTTTGATTGTTTTTCCAGGGCTCATTAATAAAAACGCATCGTGAGCTTTCCTCCTAGGAATTGTGACGTCATAGATCCCGTGCTGATAGAATAACATGAAATTGGGACAATAAATAATTATATAAGTACGAGAAATTTTTATTGCATACACTTTGTTTCGTACCTTATAGCTATTGCGTTTTAAAAATTAAGAAAAACAAAAAGGTATTTTACAAAATGAAGTGAACGAATACTTATTATGTTAGTTGGTTTCACACTCTTTGATACGACCTTGAAAACGATGAGTTCTCTAAGTGTATTGTTTCGTATAGATACGAACGAATGCTAGTTGGAAAACCGATGCTCTTGTTACACGCGGATGTGTTTCCTGCTAGCAAGACTATCTCAGCCCGAGGCAGCTGACGTCGAAGAAACGCCGAGAGACCGGCTGGGGATGAAATCTCCACATATTGAAGCAGGTAGATTTTATGAAGTACCTTAACGGTTCTAACGTAGAGGGAGTTGTTAAGTTCCAAGAAGTCGACCAGAAATGGTACTTTATTGAACAGCAAGTGTTCCCAGTAGCTCTAACTGGGGTAATAAAACAGAGCCTTTCGACACTGTCCTATTCATGACTCGATTGCTATTTGACTATAAATGGCTAGCTAAATTCCACCGCGTTTCTCTAACAGTAGAATTATCCTTGCAAATGGGTGATTTCCGAATAAAAGGGTCAAGTCTTTACTGCAGCTCGTTTGACTTCAAATTGGGGGACTCCCTCCCCGGCTGAGAAACATCCTACCCATGTTGCACAGCCGGCGTTTCTTCGAAAGAGCTTACGCACCCTTAAGACATTAAAATTACACATACAGTTACAACTAACTGGCTGGTTTTCTTACCTCCTTGAAATTCTTAAACAAACAATAAACCTGGTTTATAGCTTCCTTTATTTCTGCAGTAACAAATATACTTGTATATAAATATGTATAAGCAATGAAAATTGTACAGATGTCTCAGCTGAGTTTCCATAATGATACAGAAAAAACGATCAAGTAGCAAACAATGTAAGAAGGTGTATTAGAAGTCTAAATATTTATTGTTTTCCAGGCTTGTAAAACCTTTTTCCACACCAGACTTAAATACCAGTTATAAAAGAGTTATAGAAAAATAAAGATTCATTTTATATCGAAGATCTAATTATGAAAGATAATCTAATTATGCAACACTACAGTTGAAAATGATCTAATACTGTGACACTTCAATGGAAATAATCTAATCTTGTGACTACATAATCTTCAGAAACAGGGTCGGACCTTTTACTGATAACTCCCTGAAAAATCATAAAACATCATCAACAGTACAAAAATAAACAGTGACGACACTTGTTGATTATTTAATCGTTTATACATGTTCTACGTGTTACCTAGCCACTCCATCATAAGCAACAGTGACGACAACTGTTGGTAATGTAAAAGAATATATATGTTCTACCTGATACCCAACCAACTCACTGTAAGTAACAATAAGGATACCTGTTGGTTAAGTAAAAGTTTATGTATGTTCTACCTGATACCCAACCAACTCATTATATGTATCAGTGACGAAACATATTGGTTATTTAGAAGTTTATATATATGTTCTACTTGATACCCAACCAATCCACTGTAAATAACAGTGACGACACCTGTTTGTTACGTAAAAGTTAATGTAATGTTGTAGGTGATACCCAACCAACCCACTGTATGTATCAGTGACGTCACATATTGGTTATTTAGAAGTTTATGTATGTTCTACTTGATACCCAACCAACTCATTGTATGTATCAGTGACGAAACATATTGGTTATTTAGAAGTTTATATATATGTTCTACCTGCTATCCAACCAATCGATCCCCTGTAAGCAACAGTGACGACACCTGTTGATTATTTAAAAGGTTATATATGTTCTATCTAATACCCCAACCAATCCACTGTAAATAACAGTGATGACACCTGTTTGTTACTTAAAAGTTTATATATATGTTCTATTTGATACCAAACCAACCCACTGTAACAGTGGTGACACCTGTTGGTTATGTAAACGTTTATATATGTTCTACCTGTTATCCAACCAATCCCCTGTAAATACAGTGACGACACCTGTTGGTTATTTAGAAGTTCATATATGTTCTACTTGATACCCAACCAACCCACTGTAAGCAACAGTGACGATACCTATATGTTCTACCTGTTATCCAACCAATCCCCTGTAAGCAACAGTGACGGCACCTGTTGATTATTTAAAATTTTATATATGTTCTATCTAATACCCAACGAACCCACTATTCCGTTTAGTTAACAATCGAGGTTAGAGAAAGATGGACAAAACGCTCCACTACCGTTTAGTTAACAATCATGGGAAAGAAATATACACAGAACGCACCATTGCCGTTTAATTAACCATCATGTGAGAGCATGATATACAAAATGCTCCACAACCGCTTAGTTAACCATCCAAGAGGGAGGAAAATGGAAAAACGCTCCACTTCCGTTTTCTTAACCATCTATGTGAAAACGATATGAAATATCGCTCCTGTACCATTATTTTAACCATCATATGAGAGCAAGATAAACAGAATGCACCGCTACCGTATAGTTAACCATGAACAAAACGCTCCACTACCGTATAGTTAACCATGAACAAAACGCTCCACTACCGTTTTCTGAACCATCTAGGTGAAAACAACATAAACAAAACGCTCTACTACTGTTTAGTTAACCATCAAATGGATCAAAGATGAAAAAACGCTCCACTGCCGTATATGTAACCATCTAGGTGAGAGGAAGAGGGACAAAATGCTTCTCTACGTTTAGTTAACCATCATGTGGGAACAAGATGGAAAAAAAAAGCTCCACTGTCGTTTATTTTACTATCACGTTGGAGCAAGATGGAGAAAACGGCCCATTACCATTTAGTTAACCATCATGTCACAGCACAATGAACAAAATCCTCCTCTACCGTTTTGTTAACCATCCAGAAGAGATCATGATGAACAAAACGCTCCACTACCGTTTATTTAACCATCACGTTGAAGCAAGATGGAGAAAACGATCTATTACCGTTTAGTTAACCATCATGTCACAGCACAATGAACAAAACGCTCCACTACCGTTTATTTAACCATCTAAGTGAAAACAACATGAACAAAACGCTCCATTATCATTTAGTTAACCACCTAGGCGGAAGCAATATAGACAAAACGCTCTACTACCGTTTTCTTAACCATCTAAGTGAAAACAACATGAACAAAACGTTCCACTACCGTTTATTTAACCATCTAAGTGAAAACAACATGAACAAAACGCCCCATTACCATTTAGTTAACCACCTAGGCGGAAGCAATATAGACAAAACGCTCTACTACCGTTTTCTTAACCATCTAGGTGAAAACAACATAAACAAAACATGAAGAAAACACTTCACTGCCATTTTTATAACCGTCCAGGTGAGGGCAACCTTGATCAATAGAAAATAAATATTTACCACAACGAATAATTCTAATTTTTTAACAGTTAGTGATTTGTTTATCACAGATCTCGACATAAAGGTAAAGGTTATCTGCTCAATTCTACAAACTAACCCAAAAATAGCCATTTACATGCACTGCATATTGAACTGAATAGAATATAAATACACTTTTATGTTTACTGTGACTCTGTCGTCGTTGTGTAGGTAGTAATAAACATTGTCGTCGTTGTGTACATAGTATAACACTGTCGTCGTTCTGTATGTAGTAATAAACATTGTCGTCGTTCTGTATGTAGTAATAAACACTGTCGTCGTTGTGTAGATAGTATAACACTGTCGTCATTGTGTAGATACTATAAACATTGTCATCTTTGTTTACATAGTATAACACTGTCGTCGTTCTGTATGTAGTAATAAACACTGTCGTCGTTGTGTAGATAGTATAACACTGTCGTCATTGTGTAGATAGTATAAACATTGTCGTCGTTGTGTACATAGTATAACACTGTCGTCGTTCTGTATGTAGTAATAAACTCTGTCGTCGTTGTCTATGTAGTATAACACTATCGCCATTGTGTACATAGTATAACACTATCGTCATTGTGTATATAGTATAAACACTGTTGTCGTTCTGTATGTAGTAATAAACTCTGTCGTCGTTGTCTATGTAGTAACAAACATTGTCGTCGTTGTGTACATAGTATAACACTGTCGTCATTGTGTATATAGTATAAACACTGCTGTCATTGTGTATATATTATAAACCCTGTCGTCGTTGTGTATGTAGTAATAAACATTGTCGTCATTGCGTACATAGTATAACACTGTCGTAATTGTGTTTATAGTATAAACACTGTCGCCGTTGTGTATGTAGTAATAAACACTGTCGTCATTGTGTACATAGTATAATACTGTCGTCATTATGTATATAGTATAAATACTGTCGTCATTTGGTTTATAGTATAACACTGTCGTCAACGTGTATATACTTAACATTGTCGTCATTGTGTATATACTATAAGGTTGTCGTCATTGTGTATATAGTATAAACACTGTCGTCAACGAGTATATACTTAACATTGTCGTCATTGTGTATATACTATAAGATTATTGTCATTGTGTATATAGTATAAACACTGTCGTCATTGTGTGTGTAGTATAACACTGTCGTCATTGTGTATGTAGTATAACACTGTCGTCATTGTTTACATACTGTAACACTCTGTGTGTATATAGTATAATTGTCGTCATTGCGTATATGGTATAACCACTATCGTCATTGTGTATGTAGTATAACACTGTCGTCATTGTTTACATACTGTAGCACTGCGTGTATATAGTATAACTGTCGTCATTGTGTATATGGTATAAACACTATCGTCATTGTCTATGTAGTATAACGCTGTCGTCATTGTTTACATACTGTAACATTCTGTGTGTATATGGTATAACTGTCGTCATTGTATATATGGTATAACCACTATCGTCATTGTCTATGTAGTATAGCACTGTCACCATTGTTTACATACTGTAACACTCTGTGTGTATATAGTATAACTGTCGTCATTGTGTATATGGTATAACCACTATCGTCATTGTCTATGTAGTTTAACACTGTCACCATTGTTTACATACTGTAACACT
The DNA here is from genome assembly GCF_000517525.1 of Limulus polyphemus. Lineage (NCBI taxonomy): Eukaryota > Metazoa > Arthropoda > Merostomata > Xiphosura > Limulidae > Limulus > Limulus polyphemus. The sequence continues at coordinate 47,368 of NW_013666841.1, read as the reverse complement.
CTGTGTGTATATAGTATAACTGTCGTCATTGTGTATATGGTATAACCACTATCGTCATTGTCTATGTAGTTTAACACTGTCACCATTGTTTACATACTGTAACACTCTGTGTGTATATAGTATAACTGTCGTCATTGTGTGTGTATATAGTATAACTGTCGACATTGTGTATATATATAGTGTAACTGTCGTCATTGTGGTATATGGTATAACCACTATCGTCATTGTCTATGTAGTATAACACTGTCACCATTGTTTACATACTGTAACACTCTGTGTGTATATAGTATAACTGTCGTCAAAAGTGTAACTTGAGCTTCAAAAGTGAGGGATTGAGGATAAATTGTTACGGTTCGGTCGAGAGGAATATATATATTATTGTTGTTGGGGTAACAAAGTGACAATCAACCGTTAATGTTCCCCGTATAAGTATGCTTATTACTATCGTGTATCAATCTATCTATTTATAGACACGTGAGCACGAAAATTAACAATACACGTCAATAATACTTAATAATGTATAAATTATAGTGACAAACTATATTCATTAAGATACACAGGAGCCAGTTAACGTCAATCGTCCCTAGAAGGCGAGATGGCAAGCACGTGCTCGACTTTAAGGCAGTCTTAACGAAACAGGGCACACACATTAGAATATTTAGGAAAAGCTTACTTCTATTTTACGGCAAAATATCACATCAACTATTCACCTGACAACTTTAATAATTATGATCCTACGAAAAACTAGCATATATTAATTAAACACTTGAGACTTAGATGGTTACTTGTAATCATTATCGAAACAGCGACATGCCTTTATCTATAGCTTATCGAAAACAAAGTGGAATAAAAAAAAAAGGAGTGACAACATTGCTGGGGTCGACGGCTTAGCCCTACCTGCATACTGCCGGGAAACTTGAGAGGTGCTGGGAAAAATGCTGGCCTCCCACGGAAACCGCTGCTGTGACTAGCCATGCCTTGAGTTGGCGTAACTTGAGCCAAAGTTCGTTGTGCTTTGTTGGACATGAGCAAGTCAAAATGCTGAAACAGTGAAGCCAAATTCCGGTTCTCGTCACAATGTTGTTACTTTCAGACGGAGAGATATCAAAAATCTAAACACGGAAAAAGGCTTAAGCACAGACATTCCACAAGATATAGTATGTGTTATAATGCTTGATTAAATAGTAAATTGATATGTTAGTCAAAGACTGGATTTGTCCGGTCAGACGTGAGATTTGGTGGTCTGTTCTCAATGACGCGTATAATACTGAGAAAAAAAAAATCAACAAAACGTTAGATCGTAAACAACTTACATCATACTCAAGCGTTCTGCTCGTGTTACAATTAAAAATACAGAAGACAACTATTGTTGCGAAATAAGAGTATTGTTCAATAACATCAGTAAGATTGAAAGTCAAGCCCTAAATCCCAGAGCCTTTCGCTAGAAACTATATCAATTACACGTGCCCTGCACAGTACCAGACACTGGCTCACGCGCACAGATAACTCATTTCCGTTACAAACCAATGTCTAAACGCGCGTTAAAGTTTTTCACCACTTCACGTTCCGAATATTCATTGGTTAGCAGCTTTATAATAGAAACACTGTTAATCTTGCCAAATACCACAAAGTTTAAACCTTTTCGCTAGCAAAACGTGGCTCATGGGGCAACTTTCAAGATGAACTGATAGCTCTTTTTTAAGGAAAAAATCAAACCTCAATTGCTTAGACTTCTCTACCAATAATACTAAAGAACATCTGAGGAGTAAGCCGTTCGTGTGGGCTGGGCTAAAATGTGTTTTGAGGCTGCTATTGGTCTAGAACTGCAAGTTCGTCACAAGTGGGTAAATACTCATCTAGCAGCCCACTCACAGTCTGCCGGATCGAGGTTTCCTTCGTCGGTCTGAGAAAAGCTCGTGACTTCAGAATGTGCTTCTCTTCAACTTATTCTAAAGATTTTAGATCGATACTTCGAACGACTTTGTTTTCAAATAGAAAGAATCCCTGTAGAGCCGTCCAAAGCTCTGGAATTGTGGGTAACTGCAGGTAGTTACATTATTTATCAGCGCCATCTAGCACCAATATTTAAATAACATCCAAGATAACCTGAAAAAAGGTGGTTGAAAGTACAAATTGAATTTTTTTAAGCTGAGCTTAGGGATTAAGGATACAATGGAGAGTGTGAAAATAATTAGATTAGGGATTAAGGATACAATGGAGAGTGTGAAAATAATTAGATTAGGGATTAAGGATACAATGGAGAGTGTGAAAATAATTAGAATAGGAATTAAGGATACCATGGAGAGTGTAAAAATAATTTATTAAGTTTAAATATTTCTTTATTTTATTACGTATTTATCGGCAATCATTATTACTAGCTTAGTTTTATAATGAATAAAATTTTGAAAAGATTAGTGATCATTTGCATATTCTTCTTCATTAAATGACTGATTAGATAATATATTATAAAGTTTTTGTTTACAATATTTAATTTATGCTTTTCCAATATTGTAAAATAATGTTACGTATTTTGTTGAGGGTTAAACGAATTCAGTTCATTATAAGTTACACACTCTCATTATTTGTTGAGGGTTAAACGAATTCAGTTCATTATAAGTTACACACTCTCATTATCTGTTGAGGTTAAACGAATTCAGTTCATTATAAGTTACACACTCTCATTATACCCTCTGCGATTAGGTTCATAGATACCATAAGAATTTAAAACTGATTCATTCGCTACTTCACAAATAGATATTCAAAATGACTTCCGTCTCCCAGTGGGTCAGCGGTAAGTTTACAGACTTACATCGCTAAAATCCTTCAATGGAGCAGATAGCTCTATGTGTAGCTTTGTGCTTAACAACACACAAAACTTCTAATTCTAATGAATATAATTTAAGAAAACATGCACAGCTTTAAATAGTATTTAATGTATTTAAGAATTTATTTAATCCTATTCATCACCATATAGTAACCTAAAGAGTTAAAAGAAACCTGCAATATAACTTTTATAAAGCGTTGTACTTCCACTAGTGATCTACATTTGTTAGTTCAGTATCTTCAAACTTACTATCTGGTTAACCGTTGTTCTCATTCTTTTCTTTTGTAAACTAGATTCCCTTGTGAACAGGTAAACTCAAACACAAAATAACGTAAAGTATGACT
>NW_013666841.1:40430-43651 GCF_000517525.1 Limulus polyphemus | reverse complement strand
ACAAACACGAAAATAACGTAAAGTATGACTGCTAAAGAACACCTTAATCCGGAAACACAAACACGAAAATAACGTGAAGTATGACTGCTAAAAACACCTTGTTCCGGAAGAACAAACACGAAAATAACGTGAAGTATTAAAGAACACCTTGATCGGAAACACAAACACGAAAATAACGTGAAGTATGACTGCTAAAAACACCTTGTTCCGGAAGAACAAACACGAAAATAACGTGAAGTATGACTTCTAAAGAACATCTTGATCGGAAACACAAACACGAAAATAACGTGAAGTATGACTTCTAAAGAACACCTTGATCCGGAAACACAAACACGAAAATAACGTGAAGTATGACTTCTAAAGAACACCTTGATCGGAAACACAAACACGAAAATAACGTGAAGTATGACTGCTAAGATTATCTGATGTTTTTAATCGATCGCTTCCTTTTGTGCTTTTATTTTAATTGTGACTGTGTGTTTAGGATAACTTCTAAAATCACAGAACAGAAAGTCAGGCCGGAATAATCATTAAAACGGGTATATTTTATAGTTACATCCTTCCTTCTTCCAGAAAATCTGTGGAGATTATATATAGCAAGAGGAAGAAGAACATGATGTGTACTGTATAAGAAAATCTTCAATGTAGAATATAATTGTCTAGTTACGTATTGAATAAAGAGTTCATAGTTGAGAGCAGTTATTGTCAATTCTCGCGACGAACTCAGTAGCTGATAATATTGTTCACAAAGCCACGTTATATTACAGCTTGTTTGTGAAGGCGCAGATCACGATCAAACATAAAGAAAAACAGTCAGATGTAGCAATGTCAACAGATATAGTGAACACAGAGAGCAGAAATAAGAAAGATATAATAACAAACTATATGGGAACAATTAATTACCAATGAATGTAGGGTGAAATAAGCATGGCTAATACCCTCTTTGAGTAAACAAATATCAGGAGAAAACATCAACATCTAAGAAGTGTGTGCATGTGGACAATCAGAGTGACGTCACTTTAACCATCTTGCATCTAGTATCTTGCGTTTCCATTCTTATTGATTTAAACATTCAAATTAACAAGTGAAAAGTACAAAGATGAGTTGTGGTTTCTTTGCTGTTTAAAATAACACTCACTAAATATACGTTTTTTTCTACAAACATGTAGGCTTGCTCTTGTACTCAACTGCTCAGCGATAAGTCTGAGGGCTCACACCATTAAAAACCGGGGTTCGATACTTCTGATGTATACAAAGCACAGATATTCCAAACAAACTTCTATTTAACTCATGTGAAGTAGCCACAGTGTTCCCACATGTCCGTGTCATGATCATACGTTCCACAACATAATCATTTCAAGTGATAGTTTTCTACAACTTACATCAGGGTTGACTAGATTCAGAAACACGAAATTCTGAGTTCAAAAATAGTGTTCCACAAATTCACAATTATGAGTTCAAAGAAAGCGCTCATACAAACACGAAACTTTAGAGATCGTTCCACAGACACGAAATTGTTAGTTCCAAGTGAAAGATCCACCTCATAAAAACGAAACTTTAAAGTTCAGAATGAAAGTTGTAACTAACAAAGAGGAAAGTTGAAAATTCAAAGTGCAAGTTGTAACTATATAAAACAAGCAGGAAACTTTAAAGTTCAAACAAACAGACAGGAAACTTTAAAGTTCAGAATGAAAGTTGTAACTAACAAGCAGGAAACTTAAAAGCTCAAAGAGACACGAAACTTTATATTTTCTTGTGATGACATCATTTTACACGTGCTAGTATCATATCTTGTAAACTAAACCATTCAACAGGTAACTTTACATTTTCTTTTGATGACATCATTTTACACGTGCTAGTATCATGTCTTGTAAACTAAACCATTCAACAGGTAACTTTACATTTTCTTTTGATGACATCATTTTACACGTGCTACTATCATGTTTTGTAAACTACACTATGCAACATATAACTTTATATTTTCTTCTGATGACATCGTTTTAAACGTACTAGTATCATGTTTTTTAAACTAAACTATTCAACAGGCAACTTTATATTTTCTTGTAATGACATCGTTTTACACGTGCTGGTATCATATTTTGTAAACTAAAGTGCTCCACAAGTAATTTTATGTTATCTCGTGATGACATCGTTTAGACATCCTTTTTTTTCTTTTTAGTCTGCAGTAACAAATGTAGGTTATTTTGTTGTTTGTTTATGAACAATTATCTTTTATATCGATATCTTCCAATTATCTGTATGCTGTCATACTAACATGCGATTCTTAACCCTAATTTTTCCAGCTGATTTTTATACTGTTCACTACATCATGTTGAGTACCTTTGTGTTACGACATTCAGTGTTACTTTTGTTATATTTTGTGTGTGTAACTGAAATGTTATTATAAACTCTATAATCAAGTGGTCCCACAGTTCTAGAAAGAATGAGATTCTCTATGGTAAAGAGCATGAATCAAACAAGGTCCATCTCTCCATATAGAGGAAGTCAGCAGACTAAATCAATATGACTGTTTAAACTGTAAAACTCGATTTTTTTCCCAAACCTTAAATCGGACAAAGTGATAAAGCCAAAGATAAGTATTCACTTATTGTTTCAAACCTCTTAATGGCATTCACGGGATGGAGTGATAGATAAAATAAACAAGAAAGTGAATGCACTCAGATGAAAGAGAATAAAGACCCGATAACTTCGGAGAGATGAATACCAATCTATAAAAATTCCATTCTTTTAAACTTTTTTGATATAACATAATTGAATATGAATTGGTTAAAAACAACGCTAACAAACACCAAAACGCACATAAAAAGAAAAAATGCTGCGTTACGCAAGGGCTGAGGGGTTAAATAACAACTACCCTGCATAAGGGGTTCGTGTAATAAGATATGGTAATAAAACTTTGGATGAACAAAATATTAAGTAAAATTCAGACATCGAAAGTTCTTTATTAGATCTTTGATACACGTCAACAGCTGGATAACGAGGTGTCTTCGTCTAGATGCACTGTTGAAAGATGTAATAACAATAGAACATTGGTGGTTAATATAGAAATTGGAGATTATTCTATTCCATTAGCAGTCTTTTAAATATATAACAGTTCTGTTCCTGTAGTTAATGCTACAAGGTTTGCTACAAGTAACTGTTCGTAATCTGTAAAGTTGATAGTAACTGTTCGTGATCCGTAAAGTTGATAGTAACTGTTC
>NW_013666841.1:37252-39533 GCF_000517525.1 Limulus polyphemus | reverse complement strand
AACTGATCAAATAGAGTACAGTTTACCACTAGTTCACTGATTAGTTAAATTTCATTCTAATGTTAAGAGTCAACATAACCCTTTAGGTTTATTCTACAAATATAGATTAAACTGATGAAAACGTGTACAGTTTACCAGTAATTCAGTGATTAGTTAAATTTCATTCTAATGTTAAGAGTCAACATAACCTTTAAGTTTTTTTTAGTGTACAGTTCCTCACTAATTCTGTAATTACCAAAAGAAACTTCATTCGCAGGTTTTCTGCTACGGTACACATTTAGCAAAGTTCGGGGTTTAGACGACTAATGAGTTTCTCGTGATGTTGTAATTAAAGTCAGCAGTTCCCGATATCAAATTAGCGGTTAGTGTTAATTAATTTTAATTACGCTTCATCAGCATTATGTGTACATTTATAGCTCCTTGACTGTGTAGGCCTACTGATGTAATCGACCGGCCTCCTTTTCTCTATCTCCCCGTAAATAGGGTTGGTTTGTGCACAGCCCTTTCCAACTGGCTAGAGCTACAGGAGTACCGAATCTAGAGACCACCAGCTTGAGCGTGATTTTGTTCATTAACACCCTCAACATACAGGTCTATTTACCTAATTCCCAAAACTCAGTCGGGTATAGGATCTGCGTCCCTCTATATGAAAGTAAGGGAACTAATTAAAATGTAATAAACCGAAACAATCACTGGCTCGACTACGCGGTGCACGTGGCTGAAACCGGCAACGTTAACTTATGACTAGGAAGATCACACGAGTCAAATGCCTTATATAGAAGCGATGGTTGCGTAAGCATCCTCAAAATATGTCATTATCGTTAATAGTTTCTCTCACAAACAGAGCCATTTTACACAGACTTACTCATCACTTATAAACATAGTAAACCGCACGTGTTCACCTTTTGACACCTGTCCACTCTCAGAAACTGAGATTGATTTTCGTGATTGTATTTCCATGTGTTCCATCTTTTTCTAACTTCTTGAAGCTTTTCAAAATCCATCTTTCAGGGTTTAATTTCCTTGCATGTAATCACATCTCCAGTCTCCAGCACATACATGTCACGTCTCCAGTCTCCAGTACATATACGCAACGTCTCAGTATCCAGCATATATATGTCACGTCTCCAGAACATACATGCCACGTCTCCAGTCTCCAGCTTATACATGTCATGTATTCCAGTATCCAGCACATATGTGTCATGTCTCCAATCTCCAGCACGTACATATCAGGTCTGCAGTCTCCAGCACATACATTTCACGTCTCCAGCACATACATGTCAAGTCTCCATTTCTCCAGCGCTTACATGTCCCGTCTCCAGTACATAATGCCACATCTCCAATTTCCAGCACATACATGTCACGTCTCCAGTTCCCAGTACATATACGCAACGTCTCAGTATCCAGCATATATATGTCACGTCTATAGCAAATATATGTCACGTATCTAGTCTCCAGAACATACATGTCATGTCTCCAGTATCCAGCACATATGTGTCATGTCTCCAATCTCCAGCATGTACATATCAGGTCTGCAGTTACCAGCACATACATTTCACTTCTCCAGTCTCCAGCACATACATGTCAAGTCTCCATTCTCCAGCGCCTACATATATGTCCCGTCTCCAGTACATAATGCCACATCTCCAGTCTCCAGCACATACATGTCACGTCTCCAGTCCCCAGTACATATACGCAACGTCTCAGTATCCAGCATATATATGTCACGTCTACAGCACATACATGTCACGTATCTAGTCTCCAGACCATACATGCCACATCTCCAGTCTCCGGCACATACATGTCACGTCTCCAGTCCCAAGTACATATACGCAACGTCTCAGTATCCAGCATATATATGTCACGTCTACAGCACATGCATGTCACGTATCTAGTCTCCAGAACATACATGCCACGTCTCTAGCCTCCAGCATATACATGTTTTGCACACAAATCAAGACAGAAATATATATTGACTTTGATAAATCAGCATTTTGAGTGGATAGAAAGTACAGTTGGAGAATGTGGCATGAATCTTTGAAAAAGTTCTCACCCTGACTGTATTTAATCTAGAGCCGAACACATTAAGGCACTTTATTAATATTGCGAAAGTTTTTTATTGATTCAATAGATATACATACATAAGGAAAACATTCATCATTACAGTGAAAGTGATCTCAAAAACAACCACTTCTGTCTTCATATCGATATCCAGACATAAGTACATCTGCGTGAAAATAGTCTAAGAATCACATCTGTCCACTAATCGATAGTCAGACAT
>NW_013666841.1:23922-36252 GCF_000517525.1 Limulus polyphemus | reverse complement strand
ATACATTTTGTCTTTTGTGTAATCTTTATTTTACAAACATAATAACTCCTATTAAATTATTTAGTCGAATGAGTAAGTAGAAAGATGGGAACCACACTCCGTTCATTGCTAATTGTTGTATATAGAACAAAAAGTTTGGCATGCCATTATTGTGAAAAGGTTATACCTTCACATGTTAAGAGACTGTGATTGTGTTTTAACACACTACATACTTGAACGTTACAAGCAAATACGTCCAAATGAACTAGTTTTATTCTAAATCGTATTCTAATTCTGTATATTCTATTTAATATTAATCAACCTCAAATCATTAATTTTCTTTCTTCAAAAATGCTAACTTTAAAACAATTTTATATCCCAATTTAAATGTAAAAGTAACTACTTAATTTCTGGAAATTCGTAATTAAAACTTGTCTAGTAAGATACTGCAAAATTTTTACTTAACTTCAAAAGTTTTCACATTCCATTAATAACTGTCACGGAATGTGTTCATCTCAACATTAAATTAAATAAAAATTGTGGTAATTAACGAATGATATTAACAAAGTCTATATGGCCTTTCATATAAAACTACTCGACTTGAAAATAAGCACTACGTCCACCAACACACACACACACATACGTAAATATGAAATATCATTACTTGTTATTTGATTATTTTATATTAAACGTAAAAAATCGCAGTAGTTAAACAATATAAGTAATTATGTTTGTTTATGGGATGAGTAAGAACTTTTACTAATAATTGCATGCATATATATGTGGTAAAGATTTATTTGCTTTTTCACGGACTCAAAACCTCCTAGATATTTTACTAAATTTATTCTTGAAAAGTCAGCTTAGTAATCAGTGGTATCTTTACAAAGAACTGTAGTAATAAGGTAAAGAGTGTTGGTGGTATAAATAACAGAAGTAAGAAAGCAAAGAGTGTTGGTGGTATAAATAACAGAAGTAAGAAAGCAAAGAGTGTTGGTGGTATAAATAACAGAAGTAAGAAAGCAAAGAATGTTGGTGGTATAAATAACAGAAGTAACAAAGTAAAGAATGTTGGTGGTATAAATAACAGAAGTAACAAAGCAAAGAGTGTTGGTGGTATAAATAACAGAAGTAATAAAGTAAAGAATGTTGGTACTACAAATAACAGTATTAATAAGGTAAAGAAAGTTGGTGGTATAAATAACAGAAGTAAGAAAGCAAAGAATGTTGGTGGTATAAATAACAGAAGTAACAAAGCAAAGAGTGTTGGTGGTATAAATAACAGAAGTAATAAAGTAAAGAATGTTGGTGGTATAAATAACAGTATGAATAGGGTAAAGAAAGTTGGTGCCACAAAGAACAGAAATAATAAGGTAAAGAAAGTTGGTGCTTCAAAGAACAGGAGTAATAAAGTAAAGAAAGTTGACAGTGCAAATAACAGAAGCAATAAGGTAAAAAAGTTGTCTTTAAAAATACAGTATTGATAAGATAAAGAAAGTTAGTGCTACAAAGAACAAAAGTAATAAGGCAAAGAAAGTTGGTGTTACAAAATACAGTATTAGTAAGGTAAAGATAGTTGGTGCTGCAAAGAGCAGGAATAATAAGGTAAAGAAAATTGGTGCTACAAAGAACAGGAGTAATAAGGTAAAGAATGTTGGTGATATAAATAACAGTATTAATAAGGTAAAGACTAGTTGTGCTACAAATAACAGTATTAATATGGTAAAGAAAGTTGGTGCTATAAATAACAGTAGTAATAATGTAAAGAAAGTTGGTGCTGAAACAAAAGAAGTAATAAGGTAAAAAGTTGGTGCTACAAATAGCAGGAATAATAAGGCAAAGAAAGTTGGTGCTACAAAGAACAGGAATAGTAAGGTAAAGAAAGTTGACAGTGCAAATAACAGGATTAATAAGGTAAAGAAAGTTGTTGATACAAAATACAGCATTAATAAGATAAAGAAAATTAGTGTTACAAAGAACAAAAGTAATAAGGTAAAGAAAGTTGGTGCTACAAATAACAGGAATAATAAGGTGGAGAAAGTTGGTGCTACAAAGAACAGTATTAATAAGGTAAAGAAAGTTAATGCTAGAAACAAAAGAAGTCATAAGGTAAAGAAAGTTGGTGCTACAAATAACAGGAATAATAAGGTGGAGAAAGTTGGTGCTACAAAGAACAGTATTAATAAGGTAAAGAAAGTTAATGCTAGAAACAAAAGAAGTAATAAGGTATAAAAGTTGGTATTACAAAATAATAAAGGAACGTAGTAAGTAGTACGAAACAGTTGAGAATAATGATAATAAACTTACTCATGAAAAATAATGGTAGTAATAGCGGTAAATATAGTAGGTAGGTACAACTCCATAGAAAAGTTGGCTCTGATTGTAAAAGGCGTAGTTATAAAAAATTACAGGATTAATAATGATTAAGGAAGCGGTACTTCGTTATTAGAGTAAATACCGTAACTTCTAAAATAACGGTAGCGATAATAGTTGAGGACTTAGGTACTTCAAAGAATGTTGTCATGTAGTTTGTTAAGAGTAAAGGAAATAGTTACTATAAAAATAAAGTAGTCAGTGAGTGAAAAAACAAACAAACAAATTGAAAAGGGAAGTTGGCAGTGAGGGCCAGGTGTAGGCACTAAAAATAACAAAGGTAGGTGAGAGTAGAGGAAGTAGGTACTAAAAACAGAAAGTTGGCAGTGAAGATAACAGGGGTAGGCACTAAAAATACAAAGGTAGGTAAGAGTAAAGGAAGTAGGTAATAAAAAAGGGGAAGCTGGCAGTGAGGGCCAGGTGTAGGCACGAAAATAACAAAGGTAAGTGAGAGTAGAGGAAGTAGGTACTAAAAACAGAAAGTTGGCAGTGAAGATAACAGGGGTAGGCACTAAAAATACAAAGGTAAGTAAGAGTAAAGGAAGTAGGTACTAAAAAAGGGGAAGTTGGCAGTGAGGGTGACAGAGGTAAGCATTATTAACGAATAGTGTTTGATAAGGGGTAGAGGAAATAGGTTCTTCCAAAATTAGCTGGTAATATCTAGAAATAGCAATCTTGACAAGATTGTCTGAATATGTCTGTAATGTTTAAAACATTCCTTTTAAAGTGTGGGTATCTGTGTTTAAGTCTTTACATTCAGAGCTCTATATTCAAGGGTATACTTTCAACTAGCTTTACATACTTTGATTCCATCACGATATTAAAAAAAAAAATATGTTGCATATTCTGTTCGTTTTAATTTTGTATAATTAGTAGGATTGTGAACGAAATTAGCTTTTGTGTTTTTCTTTCTCACTTCAGTAACAAGCGCCAGGTTCGAGGAACAATGAATGTTTTCGTTATCGCCTTCCAACAATGAATGTTTTAACTATCGCCTTCCAACAATGAATGTTTTAACTATCACCTTCCAACAATGAATGTTTTAACTATCACCTTCCAACAATCAATGTTTTAACTATCGCCTTCCAGCAATGAATGTTTTCGTTATCGCCTTCCAACAATGAATGTTTTAACTATCACCTTCCAACAATGAATAATTTAACTATCGCCTTCCAACAATGAATGTTTTAACTATCACCTTCCAACAATCAATGTTTTAACCATCACCTTCCAACAATCAATGTTTTAACTATCACCTTCCAACAATGAATAATTTAACTATCGCCTTCCAACAATCAATGTTTTAACTATCACCTTCCAACAATGAATGCTTTAACTATCACCTTCCAACAATCAATGTTTTAACTATCACCTTCCAATAATCAATGTTTTAACTATCACATTCCAACAATCAATGTTTTAACTACCGCCTTCCAACAATGAATGCTTTAACTATCACCTTCTTTACATTGGACAGACGATGTTGCTCGGGGAGACTTAGAATCCCACCAAGCTCTATGATTTGCATGGAGCGTAGATGTATCATCTTACACCTATGTTCATGTAAACTCAATACTTAATTCTGGTGAGCTGGGTTATAGCACTTTTTACTCACCCCTCGTCGACAATACACCCAATGTCAATGCGCGTGCGATTAGGCCGACTAACTGTTATAAGCACATTTTCTGCCAGCTTACCTCTATAGAAGTGCAGTGACGTATGGATGAGGAGAAAACGAGCCAATCTCAACACTTGAGAGTGAAAAGTATCGATAAATCAATGTAGAAGTATTGGGTCAAGCCCAGCTCAGCGTGCAAACTTCACCAAGGGCTGTGAGGTGTCTCATGCACTGGTCTGTAAACCAAGCTAGTATTAGATACCACATGGTCTGACTAGTACCAGAAACCAAATTCGTTTGGCCTACAATAGCGTATTCCATTAAAATTCAACTTGAAAGTTATGTTTCATTGAAAAACTGGGTGTAATTGTTTCCTAGTTTCATATAATTTATTTAACATGCTCTCTGGAATCTCTGCATCATCACTATTAGCGCATGCTCCGAAGCCAGCCAGGTTTGACCATCAGATCTGGAATATTGGGTAATCAGGGATATGCCACTGACGTGCTTAGCATCAGTGGTCGTGATATGATTAGTAGTAGGAGCTAAGATCGCTTGACAGCTAGTATCAGAAACCGTGGTCGTGATATGATTAGTAGTAGGAGCTAAGATCGCTTGACAGCTAGTATCAGAAACCGTGGTCGTGATATGATTAGTAGTAGGAGCTAAGATCGCTTGACAGCTAGTATCAGAAACCGTGGTCGTTATAGAAACTAAAATCACATGGCGTCAGAAACCGAGATAGATAGATAGTGAAAGGATAAACACTGGTAGAAATTCCCGTTCAATCAACAATATTGCTTGCCACTGAAAACACTAATAAAACATATGAAAAGAGGCAGGCTGAGTGTTCGAGAATCCAGGCACCGGTTAATCTAATTTCCTCAAAAGGAGTAGAGTTCGCCCCAGGGGCGGAACCGTACTCGTATTCACGAGTGAGAGAATCTCTCCCAATATCACTGTTATCCAGCAGGAATAAAGTCTTCTATTATCTGTCTTAAAACACAACAGTTACTGATAGAGTAAACTACGGAGTTTCTCAAGCGCGTGGGAACTTAACATTTGAGTAATATCTACCATGTTTAGGCACCGTAAAATCTTGGTCCCAGCGGGCTCCCGTACAGTACAGGCAACGTGATGAGGCATATCCTTCCGCCGGTTGTGTCTCCAATAAATATAAGACCAGTCGCTATGACGAAGTTAGTGTGTTTATGTGTAATTCTCGTGGGGAATAAACAGAGATGGGTTAGAAAGTAAAAGTTAATTCTTTAAAGGGTTTGTCATTTTGAGATTTGATCAAACCCAATCTGTACTCCAGGCGTACAAACATTTGAAATAAAAAAAGTACTTTTCCAACTTGCATGTCCTTCCAAAGTGGCCTTGTCTCTATTTTTACGAAGGGAATACACGTAATCTCTAACGTTTATCTGTTTTGTTTCATTTTACAAGAAAGTAGTTAAAATTAGTTTGCGAATTAAATGAAAGACGTATTAAAATCTTTCAACACTCCCCGACCTGGCCTGATCTTGTGATTAAGGCGCCAATCTGCAGAAAGCGGGTTCGAAACCTGTCACCGAATATTATCAACTTCCAGCTGTGGGAGCGTAATAATGTGACTTTCAATTCCATTATTCGTTTATAAAGAGTAGCCCAATAGTTGTCAGAAGGTGGTGGTGTTTAGCTACCTTTTCTCTAGTATATCACTTCTAAATTAGGGACGGCTAGAACAAATAGCCCTCGTGTAGCTTTGCGCAAACACCCCACTCCTACTATTTACACGTATTCACTACAAGCTGTTTCACATATTTAAGGATAGTGTAAACAAGACACGTGGCAAAGATCAAGAAAAAAACGATATCAATTATCCACCACTCTGAAGAAATTCTCTGGTAAACAGCTTATTGATACCCTACTTTCCACATTAAACTAACAAATTACTGTTCAGTAGTCTGCTATTTCTCTAAATTATTACACAATTTTTCCATTTGATGAACATCTTCTGGTGACTAGTCCACTAACGATTTAATTGGCTGTGACAATATTTGATGTGGGTTTGGTTTTATTTGGGTTTTGTTTAAACATTTACTATTTTAATGATCTCGCTGTCTAAAGCTGACAAAGGAGTACAACCAGTTGAGAATAGGAAACCCAGGTAGACCCTGAAGTGATCAGTACCATATTCTATCTCGAATCTTGGACCTCACTTACAAATTTACCTAGGTTAGACTAAATTCGAATTCCGATCAAGACAATTTGGCTTGTTAACCACGGTTTCAGTAACATAATAAGTTCAAGAAACCTATATAAGCTTGTGTCCATCTCCAATCAAGACAACTTGGATTGTTAACAACGGTTTCATTAAGTTACTGAAACCTTTGTTAATAAAGTAGTTATCAGATTAAGTATAAATGAAAATTGTAACAATAAGGTATATATCCGAATGTTTTACAAAACAGATCATCTTTCCGGAATTATTACAATTTAATCAACCTGGCACTTCCCTTTACCTTTTTCTCACAATTAAACCTAGTCTGTAGCATATAAGTATGACATTACTGTGCGACGTAACAGTCACTAATTAACGTTTCACTCCTTAAAGTGTAACAAACTCCAAGACGAAGTGACGTCTCCCAGCAAGCGCCAGTATGACATAACTTGAAAAACAATATTTCTCTTGTTGAGGATTGTAATAAGACTTATTAGTATTATGAAAATTGTTACCAAGGAGCCAACACTGTGACTCACATAACTGTATTAATATAAAACTGTATAGTTCTGTCCGACATGCAGGCGATTGTCCGGTAAAGACTGTAACTCATGTGACTGTATTAATATATAATTGCATACTTCTGTCCGATAACCAAGGCATCTTCTAACCAATAAAACAAGGAACTAAAAGATTGACCCATAATTTACTCTCAGTAAGACACTAACCAATCAAACACTGAACTAAAAGTTTGACCCATTATTTACTCTTTGTAAGACACTAATCAACCAAACACTGAACTAAAAGATTGGCCCATCATTTACTCTCAGTAAGACACTAACCAATCAAACACTGAACTAAAAGATTGGCCCATTATTTACTCTCTGTAAGACACTAACCAATCAAACACTGAACTAAAAGATTGGCCCATCATTTACTCTCCGTAAGACACTAACCAATCAAACACTGAACAAAAAGAATGACCCATCATTTACTCTCAGTAAGACACTAATCAATCAAACACTGAACTAAAAGATTGGCCCATTATTTACTCTTTGTAAGACACTAACCAATAAAATACTGAACTAAAAGATTGACCCATCATTTACTCTCAGTAAGGCCACTTTTAAACAACGAAATAGTTTAGGGCTGAGAGACTTATTATTCGTAAAATAAAAGGAATAAAACAGTGTGTTACTGTGATTTGTAGTTTTCACTCGCCCATAGAAAACTATTATCTCTTAGATTCTTCTTTGATTATCTATTTGGTATGTTAGAGGCTGAAATAAACCTGTTGTCACACACACACACACACATATATATATACACGTATACTAGTAGACATAATAGACACTAGAGGTCTTTTTCGATGTCTAGACGTCGCTGTCAGAACAGTATGATAAATATTCTTTTGTATTACTTTCAAGTATTAAATGAGTCTTCCAAGGTTTTACTTTTTTTTATGCAGCCGTCTCATTATCTATAGAATATGCATACGGCTAAATATCTAGTAATATTTGACACACCATTTGTTACTGAGTTTGGAGGTTATTTCAGGATGTATATTAGGTTCCATTTGTCTAGATGATCAACTTTTTGATGAAGATTATTTAGGAAAATATATTTTTCAGATAATCTCCTAAAGTGACGTTGAAGTTACCTCTGTTTTATCCCATAAACGTATGATTAAAAACATTTTCAAATCTTTAAGAAAACGAAAGAAACATAAAGTAAAATGTCCCCGTGTATGTCAACGGTTAGCATATGGGCGTACAATGCTAAAATCCGGGGCTAGATTCCCCGCGTTGGACAGAGCGCAGATGGTCCATTGTGTAGTAAAGTAAAACTCCTTTACTATTTTAGCATAAAGTATTTTTCTTTAAGAGGCGGGTTGATTTTTGAATAGTTAGATAACAATTGAGTTCGAATGTGAAGTTTTGATCAGAAAAGAAAAACAGTGAGCCAAAATCCATCAGTGCCTTTAGTCATTTATTTTGTCGTAGTTCGATCATTGAAAATATTTTAAAATATTTATTGTATTTTAGTCTTAATTAGAAACATCTTGCTGAGCTTCAACAACTCTCTAATCCACCTTTCATCGACAATGACTAGCTCCATCTCTAAACTACAAACCTTCGTTCTGGCAACTAGTAAGATGTAAGTTGTAGAAATCCATAAGCATCTTTAATGGACAATGACTAGCCCAATCTCTAAACTACAAACCTTCGTTCTGGCGACTAGTAAGATGTAAGTTGTAGAAATCCATAAGCATCTTTAATGGACAATGACTAGCCCAATCTCTAAACTACAAACCTTCGTTCTGGCGACTAGTAAGATGTAAGTTGTAGAAATCCATAAGCATCTTTAATGGATAATGACTAGCCCAATCTCTAAACTACAAACCTTCGTTCTGGCGACTGGTAGATGTAAGTTGTAGAAATCCATAAGCATCTTTAATGGACAATGACTAGCCCAATCTCTAAACTACAAACCTTCGTTCTGGCGACTGGTAGATGTAAGTTGTAGAAACAGTAATATCCATTGAAATGACATTGATTTCGATGGTTGTTAAACGCTGAGGAAAGTGTATTATTTTTTTCAGTTAAGAACTCTTAATACGTAACTGTAGAATTTCCATAGTTTCCTTCGATTTATAAAAGAGCGTTGATAAATTGAGCAATATATTAGCCACAATACAATCATTTATTAGTCTAGAAAGATATGTTGTATGTAACACTTTATACGGGTAACCATGGATTCAACAATATGATCTATTGCTTTTTTATCAACGTCTATTAGCTCTACGAACATTCATTGTTATCATATCACACCACAGAAGTAACCATGTTTTCAACAATATTATGATATATTGCTTCTTTACTACTATTTACGGACTGGCATGGGCTGGTGATTAGAATGCTCGTCTCGCAATCTGCGGGTCCAAGGTTCGAATTCCCGTCCCATCAAACATGCTCGCCGTTTCAGCCGTGGGGGTGCTATAATGTGACAGTCAATCCCACTATTCGTTGGTAAAAGAGTAGACCAAGAGTTGGCGGTGGGTGGTGATGACTATCTGTCTTCCCTCTAGTCTTTCACAGTTAAATTAGGGACGGCTAGCACAGATAGCCCTCATGTAGCTTTGCACGATATTCAAACTAAACCATCATCTACTAGCTCTACGAATCTTCATTGTTATCATATCACACCACACAAATAGCCATGGTTTCAACAATATGGTATATTGCTTCTTTACCATCACCTACTAACTCTACAAACATTCATTGTTGTCCAATCACACCACACAAATAACCATGGTTTCAACACTATGGTCTATTGCTTCCTTGCCATCATCTACGAACTCTACAAATATTCATTGTTGTCCAATCACACCACACAAATAACCATGGTTTCAATACTATGGTCTATTGCTTCCTTGCCATCATCTACGAACTCTACAAATATTCATTGTTGTCCAATCACACCACACAAATAACCATGGTTTTAACACTATGGTCTATTGCTTCCTTGCCATCATCTACGAACTCTACAAACATTCATTGTTGTTCAATCACACCACACAAATAACCATTGTTTCAATAATATGGTCTATTGCTTCCTTGCCATCATCTACGAACTCTACAAACATTCATTGTTGTCCAATCACACCACACAAATAACCATGGTTTCAACACTATGGTCTATTGCTTCCTTGCCATCATCTACGAACTCTACAAACATTCATTGTTGTCCAATCACACCACACAAATAACCATTGTTTCAATAATATGGTCTACTGCTTCTTTGCCATCATCTACGAACTCTACAAACATTCATTGTTGTCCAATCACACCACACAAATAACCATTGTTTCAATAATATGGTCTACTGCTTCTTTGCCATCATGTACTAATTCTACAAATATTTATTGTTGTAGTATCACACCACAGAAGCTTAAAAATCTTTCAAGGTACTTAAAAAACCAAATTTTTAGCTGAAGGACCTGAATTATCTTCTCAAACACTATCTATAAAGTCACTTTTAGATGACGCTAAAATCAGACTACAGAGATTTGAGTACGTTATATTAAA
This sequence comes from Limulus polyphemus, assembly GCF_000517525.1. Classification (NCBI taxonomy): domain Eukaryota; kingdom Metazoa; phylum Arthropoda; class Merostomata; order Xiphosura; family Limulidae; genus Limulus; species Limulus polyphemus. The sequence continues at coordinate 25,991 of NW_013666841.1, read as the reverse complement.
TACGTTATATGTAAATTAATAAGCCAAGTGAAAAGTTAAGTATCAACAGAGTGGACACAAAAGATCAAGGTGAAATCTGATTTATATCAGACTATGTTCTGGACTCTTTGTACCATAAACAAAAAATACCGGGTTTGTAAGAAAACGAGGCCAACTAGTTATGGGTTCTATTAGAACAGGTTTCCTGTCATACCTTCTATCCAACCCCAAACAGCTAGAGAAAGGAATATGTATTCATGCTATTCCATATGTAGACAAGCCGGTTTCCTGCTCTACGCAACACCTATGAATTTCTGTGCATTCGTACTTTTGAAATGGGCGCAAGGAAACCGTCGTCCTCGTACACTCGATCGTTTATAGAAAGTCTGCAGGGTGGATTGGTGTATTTTGGATATGAAAACTTTACATCGAAGCCATTTGGAATGGAAAGTGTGCTGCAGGTCTATTTTCAAGACATACATACGGCCGTCAGATATACGTGGCGACATGATCGTTATAATATCACGTTCTCAACCCTCTGTATTTACGTACTCATGTACAACATATAAGGACCTCACTACATGAAAGCGTTTTTGATATAATATCTTCGATGACAATTGTACTCTTTGTACAGTCGATGTTGAACAAATTCAAGAGCAGTAAATAATTATATCACGTTTTCATATTAAAAAATCCATTTCTGAAAGGTTCACCTGATTCAAAATTTTCGTGGTCCTTACTAATTATCGTTTATTATGAAATACGTAAATATTATGTGTTTTTAAATTGTTTTTACTCTAGGAATGTCTTCTCTCATTGTAATTTATTCTAAAATATTAATGAAGGTCTTAGCATCCACTCAAGTGATAATAATTAGCTGAAAAAGCGGGTTTTTATTGTAGAAATATGGTTAATATAGCCGTGTAATATTTATTTACAAAATACAGTATGTAATAGCTACAACCATTAGAAAATAATCGCAACAATCTATATAGATGTTGTATAACAAACTTAACGTCCATATTGTGAAACAAGACATAAAATTCAAATCTTTAGTCTCGAACTTACTAACTCATGCCAAGTTAATTGCTTTATACAGTTGGATATTTTATAACCAACTCCTTGTTCGTATCTCTAGTTTCGAACTTACAAACTCACATTTTATTAATGATTTGCATTGTTGACTATTTAACAATCAATGGTTTTAAAACGAGAACCATTACAACTTTTGTATGTGGTCTTGTGTGCTAACTTCTTAATCAGAATTTATTTTACAGTCAAATTAGCTTTCATATAGAGAAACAACACGTAAGTTTATATCTTCAAATCATCAATACGCGTTGGATTCACCACTTTACAGAATTCGGTGTTATATAATAAATTTATTGTTCTTATATTTAATTTCGAACTCACTAACTTACTTAGAGTTCGTATATTAAGTTTTGAATGCCGTATTAATCACTTTAAATATTTAAATGTTTTACAATTATCTTAGTGTTTGGATTTCTAGTTTAGAACTTACTCTCTCAAGTCGTGTTAGTCACTTTACAGTGTAATATATTTTATAATCGACTTAGTGAAACAAGTAAGTATTATTCGTATGTTTGGTTCCTACTAACGTTTCAAGTTTATCTTTAGTTTCGAACTTGCACCGTTGTAAACACCTGAACATATTTTGTTTTTGATAATTTGCTTTACCAGAACATACAATCAAATATATAAATCTCATGTTTGTTTGTTTTCTTTAAATGTATTAAAATCACTGTTATTTAGTGCTACAAAGTTCTTCATAAATGTTTGACTTAAACTGAGACTAGATGTTATAATATCATGCAGCTTCGTCTAAGATATAGGAATAAATAAAACAGAATCTTGTGTTCTTATTAGGAATTGAACACTAGTTATTGTATAAAAAAATGATTTCATTGATACAGGGAAAACAAATATAACTAGTGATAGAAGTAAAATGGAAAGTCATCCACTACAACTTGAAGGGTATATTCCATAACTAATATAACTAGTGATAGAAGTAAAATGGAAAGTCATCCACTACAACTTGAAGGGTATATTCCATAACTAATATAACTAGT
>NW_013666841.1:20410-23843 GCF_000517525.1 Limulus polyphemus | reverse complement strand
AGGGTATATTCCATAACTAATATAACTAGTGATAGAAGTAAAATGGAAAGTCATCCACTACAACTTGAAGGGTATATTCCATAACTAATATAACTAGTGATAGAAGTAAAATGGAAAGTCATCCACTACAACTTGAAGGGTATATTCCATAACTGAAGGTGGTAGCAGTAGAAAAGACAGTTCGACGTATTTGATGCCAAGAAAGTATGTGTACAGTTCGGATGCTAGACAGTCCTGTAAGTCCATGATATCAAATATTAATCAAGTCTGTAATACCATGTATTATACACTTCATTGCTAATTAACTTCAAGAAGGTGTTTAAAGTAAAACATTCTGGGATTGTTACATCAAGGTATCGCAAGAGTTGTTATATAATGTGTTTAGAGTAAAGCATGCTGGGATTGTTGAACAAAGGTATCGCAAGAGTTGTTATATAATGTGTTTAGAGTAAAGCATGCTGGGATTGTTGAACAAAGGTATCGCAAGAGATGTACAGTGTGTATAATACTGTAACTCAACTGTATAGTTTAGTACACTGTATTTTGTTATACCATGTATACAATACTGTAGCTCAACTGTATAGTTTAGTATACGCTTTACTCTGATCTACCCAGTGTATAATACTGTAACTCAACTGTATAGTTTAGTACACTGTATTTTGTTATACTATGTATACAATACTGTAGCTCAACTGTATAGTTCAGTATACACTTTACTCTGATCTACCCAGTGTATAATACTGTAACTAAACTATATAGTTTATTACCCTGTGTACTTTGATGTACCGTGTGTATAATATTGTGACTCAACTGTATAGTTTAGTACACTCTTGCTTTGATGTACCTTGTGTATAATATTGTAACTCAACTGGATAGTTTAATACACTCGGACTTTGATATACTGCGTATATAATACTGTGACTCAAGTGTATAGTTTAGTACATCTGTACTTTGATGTACCTTGTGTATAATATTGTAACTCAACTGTATAGTTTAGTACACTCTTGCTTTGATGTACCTTGTGTATAATATCATAACTCAACTGGATAGTTTTTAATACACTCGGACTTTGATATACTGCGTATATAATACTGTGACTCAAGTGTATAGTTTAGTACATCTGTACTTTGAAATACCATGTGTATAATATTGTAACTCAACTGTATAGTTTAGTACACTGTGTACTTTGATGTACCGCGTGTATAATACTGTAACTAAACTATATAGTTTAGTACATCTGTACTTTGATGAACCGTGTGTATAATACTGTAACTAAACTATATAGTTTAGTACACTGTGTATTTCGTTGTACCGTGTGTATAATAATGTAGCTCCACCATATTGTGTAGTACACTATTTACTTTGATGTACTGCATGTATAATACTGTATCTCAACTTATAGTTTAATACACTCTTTACTTTGATATACCGTTTTTATAATATTGTAACTAAACTGTATAGTTTACAAATCTCCTCTCGCCTGGAATGATTGCTTTTCTGGAATGAAAGGTGCATTGTTGTGAATGTTGTTTAAGTGTATTGTTGAAGTGAATGTTGTTTAGGTGTACTGATGAAGTGAAAGTTTTTTAGGTGTATTGTTGAAGTGAAAGTTGTTTAGGAGGTGTATTGTTGAAGAGAATGTTGTTTAGGAGGTGTATTGTTGAAGTGAAAATTGTTTAGGAGTATTGTTGAAGTAACAGTTGTTTAGGTGTATTGTTGAAGTGACAGTTGTTTAGGTGTATTGTTTATGTGAAAGTTGTTTAGGTGTATTGTTGAAGTGAAAATTGTTTAGGTGTATTGTTGAAGTGACAGTTGTTTAGGTGTATTGTTGAAGTGAAAGTTTTTTAGGTGTATTGTTGAAGTGAAAGTTGTTTAGGTGTATTGTTGAAGTGAAAATTGTTTAGGTGTATTGTTGAAGTGACAGTTGTTTAGGTGTATTGTTGAAGTGACAGTTGTTTAGGTGTATTGTTGAAGTGACAGTTGTTTAGGTGTATTGTTGAAGTGAAAGTTGTTTAGGTGTTTTTTGCTTAAAATCAATCTTAGTCACAATTCAACATTTTCAAAACTTTTATTTACAACACGGATTTTACTGTACAGAAAAAATGATCTTGGTATTATTTCTATATTTATTGTAATATACTTTCTAAGAAATAAAACAAAAACATCCCTATAATACAGGAAAGAATAGGCTTTTCTAAGCCACAAATAGGACTATATACACGTTAGGAGAAATTCACAGGCATTGCACAAGGTACATGACTACACTAATTAGTTGAACTTCCTTTACTTTTAAAAATCATATACACGATTCATTATTACACCAATTAGTAAAATTTCCTGAACTTATAAAAATCATGTACACATGATTCATTATTACACCAATTAGTAAAATTTCCTGAACTTATAAAAATCATGTACACATGATTCATTATTACACCAATTAGTAAAATTTCCTGAACTTATAAAAATCATGTACACATGATTCATTACTACACCAATCATTTAAATTTTTTGAATTTCTAAGAGCCATGTACACATTCGCTACTACATCAATCCTGAACTTCTAAAAGTCATGTGAATATGATCCATTACTACACCGATCAGTATAACTTCCTGAACTGCTAAAAGTGATAAAAAATTAGCTAGACCTCAAACGAAAAGTTTCTCTTCTCATGTAAGAAAATAATATTTTATACCTTATAACCAAGCATTATCGATTAATTAACACTTTTATATATAAAACTGAGTTTAGAAAGGATCTGTTATTTTCTTGACTGCTTTAAAAAACTTCAAAAGAATAAATCAAAACATTTATTTTAACAAGACTTATGTTGATCAAGAATCGAATAATTTACCCCAGGAATAATTATCATAGTATTTAATAAATTTCATAAACTAATGTTCAAGACAACTGCAAGCTAATAAGGATTTCTAATAAATATATAGTTGGGATGAATTGGTAATGTAATATTTTTAGGATGGATAATTAATATTATAGATGAATAACTTTAGGATATTGTTCAAATGAATAGCTAATGTTATAAATGAATGACTTAGGATATTGTTGGGAGAAATATCCAATGTTAATGATAAATGACTTTAGGATATTGTTGGGAGAAATGTTAATGATAAATGACTTTAGGATATTGTTGGAATGAATAGCTAATGTTACAGATGAACGACTTATCATATTTTTGGGATGAATAGCTAAGGTTATAGGTGAATGACTAGAATATTGTTTGGATGAATAGCAAATATTATTGATGAATTATTTCAGAATACTGTTGGGATGAATAGCTAATGTTATGGATAATGACTTTATGATATTGTTGAGATGTTGGTATAAATAGCTAATGTTAATGATGAGGGACTTTAGGATATTGTTGAGATGTTGGTATAAATAGCTAATGTTAATGATGAGGGACTTTAGGAT
>NW_013666841.1:15262-19420 GCF_000517525.1 Limulus polyphemus | reverse complement strand
TATAGTTAATGTTAATGATGAGGGACTTTAGGATATTGTTGAGATGTTGGTATAAATAGTTAATGTTAATGATGAGGGACTTTAGGATATTGTTGAGATGTTGGTATAAATAGTTAATGTTAATGATGAGGGACTTTAGGATATTGTTGGGATGAATAGCTACATATAATCAATAAAACTTTTTATATACATTTCAAAATCAAATCAAATTGATATTTTGCTTGTTTCATCACAGAAATCATCTTTCCGTCTCTGTAACATTAAAGATCTTATTGGGAAGAGTAACATATTTAATCTTCTGTAAATAACAGTGTTTGTTACGACACAGTTTGGATGTATAAAGCTGATCAGTTTCCAATACGACCTATAACTGTTAAATAGAAATCCTGTAAACATAATAACAGTCAGTGAGAATAACTCTCTTAGTTTTCTGTACTGCCGTTGAAATTCCAAAAAAATGTTTCAGCCCACTAGTTTTGTCTCTCTTTCCATCATTTCGACCGAAGAGAACTAAAAAGCAGACTAGTACATTAATAATAAAATGTTTTTTTATAATTAGCTCACGATTAATTGTTCTTGTGATTTTTCTCAGCTTCACATAAACAATATTTCATTTCCCTTGTCTACACTATCTAGTTCGTGAGTGGGTTCATGGACGAAATGAGTAATCCTTATGAATGTTAGTTAAAATTAGAGTTCCCCACACTAAAAGTTCAAGTATTTTTACGTAAGATAACTAAACAGTAACATTACACTACTCCGTAATCAAACAGATAAATCGAATGATAAATCCAGTAAACTTTAAACTGTTCCAGATATATCTTTGGTCTTTACAAACTTTCTTGCTAAATACATGTTTCGTCTGCGTTTGATTTCAGCAGCTGAACACGCGAGATCCTGCTCATCTAGAGAGCAAGTTTCAACAAAACTGCTATAAACGCTGCATCAGAAACACATCATTATCTTTTAAACACGGACTCAAAAACACATCATAATCTTTTAAACACGGACTCGGAAACACATCATAATCTTTTAAACACGGACTCGGAAACACATCATAATCTTTTAAACACGGACTCGGAAACACATCATTATCTTTTAAACACGGACTCGGAAACACTCACCTTGTGGTAAGTAATGTCTCAGAAACTCACCATTGTACAGTAAAAACTGTTTCAAAAACACAATATTCGGCGATGAACATTTTCACCTTAGGTTTACAGTACACCACTATGCCTTCTACGCTTTCAATATAAGCTGACAGTACACCAGGAGGCCTTCTACACTTTCACCTTAGGTTTACAGTACATCAAGGGGTCTTCTTCACTTTCACTTTAGGTTTACAGTACACCATGATGTCTTCTACACTTTTATCTTAGGTATACAGTGTACCACGAGGCCTTCTTCACTTTAACATTAATTTTACAGTACACCACGAGATCTTCTACACTTTCACATTAGATTTACAGTACACCACGAGATCTTCTGCACTTTCACATAAGTTTTACAGTACACCACGAGGTCTATTCGTTATCGTACTTTGCTCGTTTCTTCGTTTTATCTTCGTTACAAAAAACGATTCAAGAACAGTTATTTCTTCAGGAAAGTAAAGGGCAATGTAACGCCTTCAGTCAACTGGAGAAACAATAGTTCCATCTAAAGATTCATCCGATGAGTAGTTGTGGTTTTTAAGCAGTGGAGCTAAACTTCTTCAGAGATTTAGTCTTCTCAAGTCTGAAGGAAAAGTAATGGTGTCACACTGGGGACATACTCGCTTAACTCCCTGGATATCAAAAGAGACATAGGTATTTTGTTAGAATTGGGGACATACTCGCTTAACTCCCTGGATATCAAAAGAGACATAAGTATTTTGTTAGAATTGGGGACATACTCGCTTAACTCCCTGGATATCAAAAAAGACATAAGTATTTTGTTAGAATTATTTTTATCAAAATTATAATCTTTCATCACTGTTCTAATGCCACTTCTAATAATAAGACAAATTACAAACCTTTGAAATACGATTTTTAACTAACACAAGGATATTCTGATTTTAAGTTTGCATTATTTCTCTAGAATCAAATACGTCGGAATAAATTATTTTTTGGGTCTTGGCAAATTTAAACTCTTAAGTAGTTAACATCACACCTAAATTTTCACACCTACACTGACAAAATGAGTGAAGACTTAAGAGTTGTTTTTTTTTAACACTAACATTTAAAATTCTCCTCGCACTTCAGACATAATTAGTAGACAGCTTTGCTTTCTCTTTCTGGCCAACAAAAAACCACTGCTGTAATAAGGCCTTTGCTAAAGCTTTGTCAGCAAGACCTCCCCTCCCATACTTTCTGTGAGACCCGTGCTATAGTGTTGGTACTGCTTTTTCTTCGTCTGTCAACAAGACCTCCCCTCTACTGTGAAACCCGTACTACAGTTTTGGTACTACTTTTTCTTCGTTTGCCAATACGAATTACCACTAGGTGAGACCCGTACTACAGTTTTGGTCCTGCTTCCTCTTCGTTTGTCAACAACGACTTCTCTCAACAGCACCCACCGACAACATTTTCGTGATTTTAATTGCCGACGGCCCTAACATGCGGACGTGAACTGTCTAATCGAAAAAACAAACAAACCCTCTAGAAACAATTAGGTTTCTCGAGCTATGCAAGTTTACAGGCATGCGTACAAAGACCTAAAGTATGTCTAAAGCATGTGACTTTATAGTGTAGAATTTATCTATCATAATAAAACAGTTTTACTGTAATTTAACTACAAAATTTTGGTTAATCACACGAAATATTAATAACAAGTCATACCACATTTAGATGGTCCACAATGTCATTAAAACTTTATAGTTAATAAAAAGTGATACCACATTTAGATGGTCTACAATGTCTTTAAGACTTTATAATTAATAAAAAGTGATACCACATTTAGATGGTCTACAATGTCTTTAAAACTTTATAATTAATAAAAAGTGATACCACATTTAGATGGTCTACAATGTCATTAAAACTTTATAATTGATAAAAAGTGATACCACATTTAGATGGTCTACAATGTCTTTAAAACTTTATAATTAATAAAAAGTGATACCACATTTAGATGGTCCACAATGTCTTTAAAACTTTATAGTTAATAAAAAGTGATACTACATTTAGATGGTCTACAATGTCTTTAAAACTTTATAATTAATAAAAAGTGATACCACATTTAGATGGTCTACAATGTCTTTAAAACTTTATAATTAATAAAAAGTGATTCCACATTTAGATGGTCTACAATGTCATTAAAACTTTATAATTGATAAAAAGTGATACCACATTTAGATGGTCTACAATGTCATTAAAACTTTATAATTGATAAAAAGTGATACCACATTTAGATGGTCTACAATGTCTTTAAAACTTTATAATTAATAAAAAGTGATACCACATTTAGATGGTCCACAATGTCTTTAAACTTTATAATTAATAAAAAGTGATACTACATTTAGATGGTCTACAATGTCTTTAAAACTTTATAGTTAATAAAAAGTGATACCACAATTAGAAATACAGAAGAAGCCCATTTTTATCACAGTAAGTTTTTGAAAACTATCCGAAGTTTCGCAATAGAAAGTGACTCATGTAAAATACATTCTTGCTGTCTTTTACATCCTGTTACTGATGTAACGTTGTACAGCTGTTAGAAACTGATTGAAACTTTCTACTGTTGATGTAACGTTGTACAGCTGTTAGAAACTGATTTAAACTTTCTACTGTTGATGTAACGTTGTACTACTGTTAGAAAATGCCCGATTTTTCACTCAGTTATTTAGTATACTTTAAATGTTTTTAGCTTTTCCTTTTGAAATTTCTCTCGTGCGTCAATTTTGTATTTTATTTATAAAATATTTATAATAGAAACCATAACATGGCCTAGATATAAGATGCGCAGTTCTTTGAACCGCCCTTCTTACACATCACGCTCTCCCACTTATTTATGACGAATTCGTTCGAAACATTTCTTCAACTAGTGTATTGTCACAGCTGTACAGTTAACATTGTAACAGATGCTGAATATAGATACAACTCGTGTATTGTCACAGCTGTACAGTTAACATTGTAACAGATGCTGAATATAGATACAACTCGTGTATTGTCACAGCTGTACAGT
>NW_013666841.1:6433-14307 GCF_000517525.1 Limulus polyphemus | reverse complement strand
GTTCGATGTTAGTTATAAAAACAGAACTCTACCATTCAACTAAACCTTATAGAAATTATTCCATACATTTATTAAATAGAACTCTAACATTTAACTGAACCATATAGATGCACTTACTGAACTTCATTAAACAGAACACTACCAATCAACTAAACCATATAGATGTTCTTGTTCCACATTATAAAACAGAACTCTACCATTCAACTAAACCTTATAGATGGTCCTCTCTACATTCATTAAACAGAACACTACCAATCAACTAAACCATATAGATGTTCTTGTTCCACATTATAAAACAGAACTCTACCATTCAACTAAACCTTATAGATGGTCCTCTCTACATTCATTAAACAGAACTCTACCATTCAACTAAATTTTATAGATGTTCTTGTTCCACATTATAAAACAGAACTCTATCATTCAACTAAACCTTATAGATGGTCCTCCTTACATTCATTAAATAGAACTCTACCATTCAACTAAATTTTATAGATGTTCTTCCTTAACTTCATTAAAGAACTCTGCCACTGTACCAACCATCATAATGTTCTTTTTTAACTTCATTAAGCAGAACTTTACCATTCAACTAACCTTATATATGTTATTCATTACATTCATTAAACATAACTTTCTAATTCTACTAAACCTTATCGGTGTTGTTCTTTCTCTACTTCATTAAACAGAACTCGACCATTCAATAAACCTTGTAGACGTTCTTCGTTAACTTCAGTAAATATAAACCTACTATTCAATTCAACTTTATAGATGTTCTTCCTTAACTTCATTAAACAGAACTCCACAATTCAACCAGATCTTATAGACGTTCTTCCCTAACATCAGTAAACAGAACTCTACAATAACGTTATAGATGTCCTTCCTTACATTCATTAAACTACCATCCGACAACTCTATTTAATAACAATATAACTAACATCCAACAACTCTATTTAATGACAATATAACTAACATCTGACAAATCTATTTAATAAAAATATTACTAACATTAGACAACTCTATTTGATAACAATATAACTAACATCTGACAACTCTAATAACAATATAACTAACATCCAACAACTCTAATAACAATATAACTAACATCTGAAAATCTATTTAATAAAAATATCAATAACATCACACAAAGGTAGTTAATAACAATGTAACTAACATCCGAAAAATCTATTTAATAACAATATAACTAACACCCGACAAAGCTATTTAATAACAATATAACTAACATCCATAAAGGTATTTAATAACAATAGAACTAACATCCAACAAATCTTGATGACGAGGAACCCACTTTGAGACTAATAATGGTTGGAGCCGGCTTTAATGGGTAATGAAGAAAAACTTTAATATAAGTTTAACAAAACAGCAAATGTACAACGTTTCGACAAGGTTTTGTCATCATCAGGTACCAACAAATCTATTTAATAACAATATAACTAACATCCATAAAGGTATTTAGTAACAATACAACTAACATCCATAAAGGTATTTAATAACAATATAACTAACATCCATAAAGGTATTTAATAACAATATAACTAACGTCCATAAAGGTAGTTTAATAACAATACAACTAACATCCATAAAGATATTTAATAACAATATAACTAACATCCATAAAGGTATTTAATAACACTATAACTAACAACCATAAAGGTATTTAATAACAATATAACAAACATTCGACAAAGGTATTTAATAACAATATAACTAATATCCAACAAATCTATTTAATAAGAATATAACTAACATTCGACAAATCTATTTAATAACAATATAACTAACATCCAACAAATCTATTTAATAAGAATATAACTAACACCCATAAAGGTATTTAATAACAATATAACTGACATTCGACAAAGGTATTTAATAACAATATAACTAACATCCTTAAAGGTAGTTAATAACAATATAACTAACATCCAACAAATCTATCTAATAAAAATATAACTAACATTCATAAAGGTATTTAATAACAATATAACTGACATCCGACAAAGGTATTTAATAAGAATATAACTAACATCCATAAAGGAATTGAATAACAATTTAACTAACATCCAACAAATCTATTTAATAACAATATAACTAATATACAACAAATCTATTTAATAACAATACAACTAACATCCATAAAGGTATTTAATAACACCATAACTAACATTCGACAAAGGTATTTAATAACAATATATCTAACATTCGACAAAGGTATTTAATAACAATATAACTAACATCCAACTAATCTATTTAATAACAATATAACTAACATTTGACAAAGGTATTTAATAACAATATAACTAACATCCGACAAAGGTATTTAACAACAATAGAACTAACATCGAACAAATCTATTTAAAAACTAACATCCGACAAAGCTATTTATTAATAATATAACTAACATCGAACTAATCTATTTAATAACAATATAACTAACATCCAACTAATCTATTTAATAAGAATATAACTAACATTCGACAAAGGTATTTAACAACAATAGAACTAACATCGAACAAATCTATTTAAAAACTAACATCCGACAAAGCTATTTATTAATACGTACAGTTAGCATTGTAACAGCTGTACAGTTAATATTGTAACAGATGCTGAATATAGATATAAATATTAATTTGAATAGTTGTGATTTCACCTCATTAAAGAACTCCTAAACAAACAGCATACTAAGCCAGTTACTTTAATTCACCACAAGAGTATTAAAATTACTGCATGTTATTAAGAGTATGACACTATCAGCTAATTTCATGGCACTAACGTACTGTACGTTACACAGTTGACACTAACACACTGCACCTAACACATCTGATACCAACGTACTGTAGTTGACTTTAATGCACTTTACCTGATACAGTTGACACTAACGTACTGTACCTGATACAGCTGACACGAACATACTGTAACTGACACAGCTGAACAATAACGTACTGTACCTGACACAGCTGAACAATAACGTACTGTACCTGACACAGCTGAACACTAACATTCTGTAGCTAACACAGCTGAAAACTAACGTTCTGTACCTGACACAGCTGAAAACTAACGTTCTGTAGCTAACACAGCTGAACACTAACGTTCTGTACCTGACACAGCTGAACATTAACGTTCTGTACCTGACACAGCTGAACACTAACGTTCTGTAGCTAACACAGCTGAAAACTAACGTTCTGTAACTAATACAGCTGAACACTAACGTTCTGTAACTAACACAGCTGAACACTAACGTTCTGTACCTGACACAGCTGACACAAATGTAATGTACCTGACAGTCTGACACAGATGACACTAATGTACTGTACCTGAATACAGTTGACACTAACGTACCGTAGCTGATAACGATGTTTCATTTATGAAAACTTACAGCCAACGTTTCACTTTCCATTGTTTCACAAAACGAGCGTAACCAATGTCTGTAACCAACAGCGCTACACTTACCAATGTCTGCAACCAACAACGTTCACAGTGGACATGCCAGCAACAGACGGACACCACAGGTTTTACATACAGGTCCTGTAGAAAGTAAAATACGGTGTATTACTTAATCGATTGCAAAATTTTGTTTATGTAACAAGATATTACTTACATGCTTGTTATAGTTACTCTTGGACTACTGTTCTCTGGTACTCCTGGACTACTCTTGGATTATTGTTCTATAACTACTTTTGGAATACTGTTATAATGCTACTCCTGGATTACTGTTCTACTGCTACTCTTGGACTACTGTTTAACTGCTACTTTTGGACTACTGTTATAATGCTACTGTTGGACTACTGTTCTACTGCTATATTTGGACTACTGTTCTCTGCTACTCCTGGACTACTGTTCTCTGCTACTCCTGGACTACTGTTCTATGACTACTCTTGGATTATTGTTCTACTGCTACTTCTGGATTACTGTTCTACTGCTACTCCTGGACTACTGTTATACTGCTACTCCTAGACTACTCGTCTATAACTACTCCTGGACTATTGTTCTATAACTAATCTTGGACTATTGTTCTATAACTAATCTCGGACTATTGTTCTATAAGTACTCCAGAACTATTGTTCTATAACTGTGTTATAATTTATAGTTATAGCATGGTCGCCAACTGTCCAAATTTAAAATATATAATTTTTCTAACCAATTGTCAAAAGTTAAAGGCTTTTACTTATACTTCTTAATGGTATAAATATATATTTTGTTATTGTTGGCTTAGGATTTTTCTACAGTAGGTGTCTGTGACTTGTTGGCGATAAATTCAACAATAAATAAGCAGTACGCAATTCACTTGTTTTCAAAACAGTATATATATTCAGAACAAGTTAACGTATGTACAATAAATTCTTCACATTATAGCTATTATAGGCATATCATAAACACTATATATGTAGTTCTCTTCTTTTTGTCAAAATCCCACTTAGGCCAATTCATTTGCTTTAAAATTTCAGTTGACAAGCCTGAATATCTTCTCTATTACTATCGCACCAGTATTCTGTGTGTGATTCACTTACAATTGTGGTGCGAGTTACCGCAATCGTTTGGTCTTCTTTCTTCTCAATACCCTCTGTTCCTTTTGTCAAAGTTCACTCAGGTTGATTCAATTACTTTAGAACCACACTTTGACGGACTAAATTCTTCTTCTTCTTATCTCCTTTTCTACTGTTAGTGTTACTCTAACATATTAAACGTTAGGCCTATCACTTCTACGGTAGTTAACTTCACGCCAAACTTTTTCTTGCCCGTAACTTTACTTTCTTCTGCTTTTGTCTGTCTGCTGTCCCGCTCGTTTCACACTATTTATATGTTTATCACTTAATCGTCTGCCCGCCTTCTAGAAATCTCTATATTCTAAACGTCAATGTATTGCACACGGCATTCGATAGTCTCAACATCAATGATTTACATACACAACTTCCTACATTCGTTTGTTTGAAACTCTTATTATAACAAAAACCAAAAAATTAGAACATACTCAGTCACAAAATAAATTAATCAATAATATCAAAACTAAACAGTATTTTTTATATAATGAGAAACTACTCTTGGAATATTGTTTTATAATTACTCTTGGACTATTGTTCTATAATTACTCTTGGACTATTGTCCTATAATTACTCTTGGACTATTGTCCTATAATTACTCTTGGACTATTGTTCTATAATTACTCTTGGACTATTGTACAATGTATGTGAGCAATCTCAGATCATTAACTTAGATAGAACTACGTTCTACCACTGTTCCTATATATAGTGTACAGTTTATGGAGAACAAAAGAATTAGACAAGGCCTATCAAAGTTTACACGTATAAAATTATAAAAATTTTACAGTTCAGTGACTTAGAGTCTCTACATCTTACCAGATAACCTCTGACTTGTTTCAAAGATATACGATCACTTGAGTCTACCCCTTCCCATAATTTTGTCGAAACAATGTCTAATTAACTGTTCTTCTGTTTTTTCTCTTTCCGTTCACTTAACATTCAAAACAGCTGTGTTCTAGTTAATAAATGTGTACTCTATTATATGTATTGCTATCCCTACTAGAAATATTTCCAAAATGAGTATCTTACACATATGTTAATTATAACTTACGTGTATTACAGCTGCACAGTTAACGCTGTCTAATGTCTGCTGAATATAGAAATAAATAGTAATTTGAATAGTTTTGATTTTACCTCAAAATAACTTTAAAGATTTTACCTTTAAAGAACTCCTATACAAACAGCGTACTAAGCCAGTTACTGTAATTCACCACAAGAGTATTAAAATTACTGCATGTTATTAAAAGTATGACACTATCAGCTAATTTCATAACACTAATGTATTGTACGTTACGCAGTTGGCACTAAAGTACTGTACCCAACACAGCTGACCTTAATGTACTTCATGTGACATTAAAGTACTGTACCCGACACAACTGACCCTAACGTACATTACCTGGTACAGTTGACAATAAAGTACTTTTCTTACTTTACCTGACACAGCTGACCCTAATGTACTTCATGTGACATTAAAGTACTTTACCTGACACAACTAACCCTAACGTACATTACCTGGTACAGTTGACAATAAAGTACTTTCTTACTTTTCCTGACACAGCTGACCCTAATGTACTTCATGTGACATTAAAGTACTTTACCTGAAACAACTAACCCTAATATACTTTACGTGACACATCTGACAGTAACGTACCTTACATGACACATCTGACACTAACGTACTGTACCTGACACAGCTGACGCTAACGTACTGTACCTGACACTGCTGACACTAACGTACCTTACATGACACATCTGACGCTAACGTACCTTACATGACACATCTGACGCTAACGTACCTTACATGACACATCTGACACTGTATCTGACACTGCTAATAATAATGTACTGTACCTGACACTGCTGACAATAACGTACTGTACCTGACACTGCTGACAATAACGTACTGTACCTGACACTGCTGACAATAACGTACTGTACCTGACACTGCTGACAATAACGTACTGTACCTGACACTGCTGACACTTTATTGTCGGTAAAGAATGCTGTCGTTTCTGGAGTTGTTGGAGTTGAACTTGGAGCACAGTAATCAAACCGCTAAAATCAGCATTTTCGTCAATCTGGACTACCCTGGAGACAAAACATTTTCATGATAAATGTTACACAAAACTAGACGTTACTCAGGGTATGGAGGGTGCACAATACGAAAATATATATACTCCAGTTGAGGGATGCATGAATTTCCTGAAAAGAACTGTAAAGACTGTTGTAATAAATAAAGTATTTTAGAGACTGTTTCCTCAAAGTTTAAGAAATCGTCACATACGTAATATGCCTGATGGGAAATGTCGATTTCCTGCATCAAATATGGAGATCACGTGGTTTGTTGGAATCGGGGATGGAGGAGGGGGAGACTGTTCGAGCTCACTTAATTTTAATTATATTAGATAACATAAAAAAAAAGATTTCACAAAATGGGAACGGTAACAAGTAATATATAGCGAAAGTTCACTCCACACCACGTTGACACTGCTTTCAAAATGAGTTTAGACAAGTTTGTAGTAGTTCGATAGAGGGACGCAACTTGAAAACCGATCTTTGCTACATCTGGGTAAATCAGTTAACCGGAAAGAACACTAGTAGTCTATCTCTTTTAATTTTAGAGATTAATGTTTATGACTTTATTAAATAGAAATTTACAACCCCACAAATCTTTAAAGAGGTTCTTTCTTTATAAATCATTAGCTGTTACAATGTTAACTGTACAGCTGTGACAATGTTAACTGTACAGCTGTGACAATACAGGAGTTGTATCTATATACAACATCTGTTACAATGTTAACTGTACAACTGTTACAATGTTAACTGTACAGCTGTTACAATGTTAACTGTACAGCTGTGACAATACAGGAGTTGTATCTATATACATCATCTGTTACAATGTTAACTGTACAGCTGTGACAATACAGGAGTTGTATCTATATACAGCATCTGTTACAATGTTAACTGTACAACTGTTACAATGTTAACTGTACAGCTGTGACAATACAGGAGTTGTATCTATATACAGCATCTGTTACAATGTTAACTGTACAGCTGTTACAATGTTAACTGTACAGCTGTGACAATGTTAACTGTACAGCTGTGACAATACAGGAGTTGTATCTATATACAGCATCTGTTACAATGTTAATTGTACAGCTGTGACAATACAGGAGTTGTATATATATACAGCATCTGATACAATGTTAACTGTACAGCTGTCACAATGTTAACTGTATAGCTGTTACAATGTTAACTGTACAGCTGTTACAATGTTAACTGTATAGCTGTTACAATGTTAACTGTACAGCTGTTACAATGTTA